>NC_057799.1:52109181-52117181 GCF_018294505.1 Triticum aestivum | reverse complement strand
CCCCACCCCTCCCCCCACCACTCCTCTCTCTCTGCATTTTAGAGCAAAAATTAGTAGAGCAAAAGTTAGTTTATAGCAAAAAAATTAGTTTAGAGCAAAATATGTTAAGTAGTAGATGTTAGAGCAAAAATTAGTTTAGAGCAAAAAATTTGGTTTACAGCAAAAGTTAGTTAGGGCGGTAGGGTTTAATTAGGTTTTTTGTTTTCATAGATGTTTTTTTAAAGGAAAAATGAAGAAAATGTTGTAGCAGTGCTGCTTGTAGTATATAGTGATACTAGTAGATGTTAATTAGGTTAGGGCAGTAGCGGTACTAGTAGATGTTAATTAGATGTTTTTTAGTTAGGGCGGTAGGGTTTTGCTAGGTTAATTAGGTTAGTAGTGCTGCTAGTAGTAGTGGTACAGTAGGTTAATTAGGTGAAGTTAAATGAATAACCTAAATGAATGAAATTAGTAGTTAACTGAATTTTTTTCCTTTCATCATTATAGAGCACTAAAGTTAACTGAATTTTGTTCTATTAGTAGTTAAATGAATTTTCTTCTACACTTAGTTTTTGAATTAGCTTGTGAAATTTGGACATGTGGTTGCTCGTGTATATTTGGACATGTGTTGCGGTGTCGAAGATGGATATTTGAACACTATTTCCAGGGAATGAAGCCGAGTGGCCTATGTTTTGCCGGAATGTTGATTCATTTCCGTTCCGGCAAATTTCAGGTTCTCGATTTGTCCACTTTTTAGCAAAAGTCATGCCGAAATTTTCCGTGAATTTCGGCATGACTTGTGCTACAAACTAGGACATATCGAGTGCCCGGGGTTTGCCGCACCGGGAAGAAGTCAACGTTCCTGCAAAGCATAGGCCTTTTTATGTCATTATTCATTTTATTAGGTCTAGAATTAATTAACTAGATTTAATCGTAGGAAACATGGCTAGCAACCATGAAGGATAGGGTTCTGGCGACTGCGACAATGTCTACCTGGCGGCAGAAGCATTTTTGAGGGAAGCCGACGATCAAGAGTTGATGTTGCTAGGTCCACCTGTCACATCGGAGATTGAGACCGACATTGAGACCGGCGCTGAGACTGAGACCGGCGCTGAGACTGAGACCGGCGCTGAGACTGAGACCGGCATCGAGACCGGCGCTGAGACTGAGACCGGCGCCGAGACTAGTGGAGCCGGTATAGAACCGAAAGCAAAGAGGCAATGGCTTCTTAACAAGCTCAGGACTACTAGACTGGTGGTCACGGAGGTGGACGGCGGCAATTTTGAGCCAAACGCGCCCGAGGAAGCGCGCGCGTGCTACGACAATCAAATAGGCTGCATCATACGGACAACCGCCACCATCAACGATGAGAAACTAAAGAAGATAGATAATATGAGGCCCTCCCTCCTAAAGAAGTTTCACCAGATATTCTTGCTCCCGGGCCGGAATGAAAAGGATTATAAAGATCCAGATAAGGACCCAGCAATGAAGAAGATAAACAAACACGCCATGACCAAGTTTAGCGACGCGTTGGCCGCCTGGAAATCAAGGGTGAAATATCGGATCGTCAACAAAAAGGAACCCTACTCCGAGATTGTAAAGGATAATCCGACAGTCACGGCAGAGCACTTTCAAATATTCAAGGCGGCTTGCAAGACCTAAGCTGCCAAAAAAAAGTCGAAGTACATGAAGGGGCTTCAACAGAGGAACATTGGGTGCCACCACCTCGGAAGCCGTGGTTACGGCGGGAAGAGGTCCATATGGGCCATGGAGGACGCGGAAGCCACGAGTCTGGGCATCCCAGACCCCTTGGCGGAGTTCACCATCCCGCAGGAGCGTGACGTCCTCCGGGCCCGGCACCGTTGGGACCCAGTGAAGAAGGTTTTCGAGACGAACGCGGTCACGACGGAGTTTATGAGACTGCTGGTAATTTTAGTTTCTGATCAATCCGACTGCACGTTAGTCATATTTGTAAACGATCCTTGTGCCTTTTGCAGAGAGAGCAGCACAGGATTGCGGCCGAAAGCGACTCGCCGTCTGGGGCGTTGGCGAGGCCCAAGTGGGACACTCCATTCAACCGGGCGTTGAACATATTGAAAGGACTCCCGGTGGAGACTCAACCATGGTATGGACGCGTGCACGGTGTCGAAGACGGCGCCACGTGGAAGAAGTACTACCATGAGACCACGGAGGAGAGAAAGGAAAGACGGAGGTTAACTGAAGAAAACATCGACAAGAAGGTTGAGATTGCGGTTGAGAAGAAATCATCTGAGACAGTCGCAACAGCGGTAGCTGCCGCAAAACAGGTGCTTGTAGATATGTCTACTAC
Source organism: Triticum aestivum (assembly GCF_018294505.1). NCBI lineage: Eukaryota > Viridiplantae > Streptophyta > Magnoliopsida > Poales > Poaceae > Triticum > Triticum aestivum. The sequence continues at coordinate 52,114,873 of NC_057799.1, read as the reverse complement.
CTTGGTTCTGGCCGTTTTCAATTGGAGCAGGCAAAATCCAGAAAAAAATGCAGCGGACTTTCCCCTTGCTGACTTCTTGGGGAGCAGCTCGACTAGCGTTGCACCAGCACCTGCAGCTGCACCGGCTCCCGCACCGGACGTGCTCGGCGGTGCTTCGTCTTTCGCTGAGCTCGACGCCCTCATGGTATCTGTCACACCGGCCCCCTTCAATAAATGTATAACCTCACGTTTTCGTTGCCTTTCGGATGTCTCACGTCGTAGACTTTTCTTTGCAGGCCGACGAAACCCCGTGCACCATACTGTACACCATCGGTGACCAGAAGGTGGACGTGGGGAAGGCGACGATAATGGAGCCGAAGGAACCATTGTTCCACAGCCGGCCGATCCCCCCAGACGTCTTCAAGGTTTCTGTGGCCAGTGTCAAACCGGGCCACGAGAATTTGGCTCCTCTGGTACTAGTGGGGGATGACGACGAGACCCCGCGGCGGCTTGGTGATTGTTGCAATGGGTGGGTACTATTGTGGCCAAAGAGTCTGCTTCGTCTGGAGGCGGCCGGGAGCACACCCACGAGCACGCAGTTAGGTATGAACATCAACACCTCACCTACCCAATTAGCATCGGCGGTCGTGCTGGGTGATAGCGGAGGGGGTGAGGAAAAGGCTCCATTAGTCGCTGGTGACGTCGCCATAGATGAGGATGAGGATGAGGATGACGATGACACTCAACAGTATGTCGATACTGGCGCCTACTTAGTGTTTGAGCGTCATGAGTCGGTGCCTTAATTGCCGTCTTTGGAGGCTGAACGTATTATGAACGACCTTCCGGTAGTAAAGAAGTCTAGGAAGAGACCGAGGAAAGGCAAAAAAGCTGCTTCTATGATCCAGCCGCCTCAGCAGCCTCGGGTTCAAGACCGTATAGATATCCCCGGTGCGGCAAATGGCATATCCCCGGTCAACCAATCCTACCTGAAGCAGCGCTAGGGGCCAGATTCGGTGATCTAAGGAGACTTCATGACGATGTGTTGCGGATAGAGAAAGGCCTCATCACCTCGGAAGATCCAGGATACCCACTCTACGTGGTTAACGTTCCGCGGCAATTGTCGTACGTCGACACATTCCCCGCGAAGAAGTTCTTCCATCGATTCAATTACATATTCGACATGTTTCACGTGAAGAAGCTGGATTTTACGTTTGTCCACCTTTATGCCTTGCACATGAACTACCTCATCGGGGTTGAGCAGATACCTCATATATGTGTTGCTGACCCGTACTTCATGCACGAGGGTTTCTTGGGAGTCTGCGCAAAGCACCGTGAATATGCGAGGGAATACATCGTCAATTTCATGCTCGCCAATAAGGACAAGGAGGCGATTCTCGTGCCTTATCATCCCCTGTAAGTCATCCGCGCGGATATCCTTCCTTCAATTTCAATCATTCATTTGCACGGTGGAGGCTAATTAATTTGAGGTGTACTTATTTTGCGCAGCGGCGGGCGCGCCGTCCTCATCATCCTCTACCCCCGATACTCCCACGCTCTTACTTGGACTCATCGAAGAACATTAACAAAAAGGATTACACCCACATCAAGTTTGTTCTCGACAGTGCTATGTTTTACTACGACGCACGGGGTGGAGAGGTCAAGGACAAGAAGAGAAGAGACAGCAGGCCCGCCTTCGGCCATAAGACCAACTTCTGCTGCATCCAGCAACCGAGTGATTCTCTTAATGATGGATTCTACGTCCTACACCACATGCTGGAGTACAGACGGGATCACCAGAACCTTCGTATGTCAGCTAGATCCGGTGATGCCCATATTCTACAATGGGCAAAGAACTTAGGAGATATCGAGGATCATCGACTTCGAGCTGAGTTCTATCACATCCAGCGCGAACTTGCCCAAATCATCATGAAGGAGGTCATCGAAAAAACAGGGATGTTCTACGAAGAAGGACAAATGTCGCGGGAAGACGTCCGAACACGGGTAGCCGCTCAGCGTCTCGACCTAAAGCCTTTCACTAGGCTCGGGGACTATCTCCCTGACTAGGATGGATGGCACTACATGTTGGAGTGATTGTTGATATATGACAATGTGTCCGTTTAGTCCATACTTTCTGTATGACGAAACTTTGAGTTATGCACGACGAAACTTTATTTGTGATGTAATTAAACCGTCCTCCTCGACTAGCGACGATCACTCTAGTTAGGGCATTTTGGGTACGATCAACTTTGTTATTTATGCTTATGATATGTTGCTTCTATTTTTGCCAAGTCTGTCTCTTTCTGATGCAACTATATATGTTGCATATCATCGACTCATGTGACGATGCAGGTGCATAGATCATCGATGGCGAAGAAGTGCTACGCCAGGAGTATATATACGACGAGTGGCCGGAGTGTCAGGCCCAGGTGTACCGGTTTCCGGTTTCCGAGCGACAGGCAGTAGTTAGTTTAGGTTCACGCTAATGCGAGAGAGGGATACGAACTCATGTACTACATAGTTCCGCTCTCACTCAAAGTGGTAGCTCTTCTCGCGTATATCATTGTTTAGATGGATGACGATGTAGTTGCAAGTAATCGAGACTTGTATCGCTATTTTTGAGATGATGACGAGAGAGCACTTTGTGTTGGATGATGATTATGATGATGACATGATTTGATGAGACTATTTGTATGTATATGCTATGATTACATTTGTATGTGTATGATATGCTAAAGATTATTGTATAAAGCCTATTCAAATACAAAACAAATATGCAGAAAAAACAGAAACTAATAAAACTAACAGTAGCGAGGGGAACAAAGTTAGTAGTAGCGCTCCCTTACCAGTAGCGCTTCCTGCTAAAAAGCGCTGCAAATATTAGTAGCAGCGCTCTGCACTAAAGCGCGCTACTGCTAGCCATGCATAGCAGTAGCGTGGGACGACAGGTGCTACTGCTACACGTTAGCTGTAGCGCCTTATCAGTAGCGCATCGTCCCGCGCTACTGATAGGCAAAATACGCGCGCTACTGCTAGGGTTTTCCTTAGTAGTGATTGGACAGGGAGCTTAAAAAAGTTACTATTGGACTGGCTATATGTGGCGAAATCCTAGTAGGAAGAGCATGCGTGAGAACAAGCACATTCACGTGGTTGAAAACAAATTGGAAACCTTGTCTGTTTGAATACAAATCTAGGAGTACGTACGAATCTAACAATATTGATTGGGCGTTGTTGAATGTTGATACTTTTTTCCTGTAAGTTTGATCAAAGTAGAGATACTTTGACTACACATAAAACTTATATGTAAACTAGAAAGGATCGGAGGGAGTATATTGTACGTTCAAGAGAGAAACGAACATTGAATACCCTTTATATATGATTTGTGGATGCTATGATCACCGGTTCAAAATTTTGAATCCGCCTTAGGTATCACACATGCACCCACTCGTTCTCTCTCGATTTCATCTCGGGGTCCGGAGATCGATTGAAAGAGGACTAGGGTGGGTACAATACGTTCATTTCGCTTATGAATGTACAATATACTCCCTCTGATCCCCACAGACCCCCCCCCCCCGCCCCCGCTGGTCATTTCTATCATAGAAACAGACCAAACCTTTATCTCCTTGCACGACACGCAATTGATCTCTCAACATCAATCGATCTCATCAAGATGTGTCGGGGCATGAACCGAATGGGATGTCAAAACTAAGACGGGAAGCAACACGTACTGGAGGCAAAGTGAAACTTTCAACGAACCATTTGTTTGTATGCATGTCGGACAAATTACAACATTGGAAATACAAGCATGGTCTAGGCCCACATGCGAATGATACTCGGCGGAATGTTCAAATGAGGCATGCGGGAGCGACACGCTCATCGTTTCTTTACACGGTCGGTTTTAGTGTGCCGAGGGTGGCGTTAGCGCTGTGGCACGACCAGCAGATCAACACTGGGCTCGTCGAGGATGCACGGGGCGCCTAAGTGTGCGCGCGCCGCGACGCATCCGCAGAGTGGTGTAGCGCAGCCAACTGCATCCCCGGGACCTGAGAACATGTTGGGTCGTCTTGCTTTTTCAATGACATGTGGGGTCGCATGTGAGCAAAGGGCATCTCCAACGTTGCCACGACCGCAGCTGACTACCCTGGCACACCAAAAACCCTCGTCCCTCGCGCCATCGCGCGGTGCGTTCCCAGCCGGCGCCAGCTGCCCGCATTCATGCCGTCCGTCCGTATGTCGTTGTTAAGAGGCTCGGTGCCCGAGGAACCAACTTCGGTGACTTAATGACGCACCCGGACGCTTGGCCTCACCAGAATGCGCTACTTAAAGCGGCAACGCCCAGCTAACCTCCACACCATAGCGCATCGTCCTGCTACCTGGCACCACATCCGCCATGATCGCGAGCGCGAACGCTCTACGGGAGAGCTTGTCTTCGGGGATGAAGCTCAAGGTCGCCGCCCTCGCTCAAGTCGCCGCTCGCGACGCAATAGCGGCGTAGCCGGACGCGGATGCGACCGCACAAGCGGTGGCCACGCTGGCGGCCGACGGGAGCACCGTCAGCCACGCGTCCTACTTGCCGCCGTCCAACGTCCGGCACCGCCAAGGTCGGGGACTCCTCCGAGGATGAGTAGGGCATGGGAGGCGGTAGGGCATGGTGTGCCAACTGGCCGGTCCGTCTCCCGTGTTCTACTCTTCCTCGCCGGAGACCGCACCTTCACTTCACGGGTCTTGGACCCCGCCCCCGTACATGGAGATCGCAGATGGAGGACGTCGGTCGCTGCCGTAGAATAGGTTTAGGGTTGGGTTTCTTTTATTTTTCTGTCCTATAAAAGTTCGAAATGTAATGAAAATCTGTCGTGTTTGCATTAATCTCGGTCGGTATATATGAACTTTCACAATAATATAGTATATTGTAGGAGTACTAGCAAGATGCCCGTGCGTTGCACGAAACATTAAGATCTTGTGGGAGAAAAGGATGAACGAGGGAAGGCCTTATCTGCAAATGTGGAGAGGAGTGCGGGTAAATTTTCATAGTTTCCTTCATATCCGTTAGATATAGATCGGACGGCCTATGTTGTAGGATGGCAGGCACACCATCATCACAAACTCTGCTTTTTTATTGAACCGAGACAAAGCTAACATGCGAAGTAAATAAACACATAGTCTACATACACAATTTATCTTAGGCACTCCAATAGTACGTCCACTACACATTCACGCATTTCACATCTTTCTACATCAACAGGAACCTACAAAAGGGTTAAAGTAAATTGCCTCTCTCTCTCCTCCCTGATTTTCATGGTGGTGGGCCCCTCCCTCCCCCATATCTACAATCAACAGCTCACACGTTTCACATTACGTTAATTACGTAACTGGGATTACGTAGGTGTAGCATTACTCGTCCTAAAAAAGCTAACTAAGCCAACCTCCCAGCATATCGCGCGGGAAAAGACCCGGCCGCGCCGTTTTAGTCGAGATTACCGGATTACTAGTAGTAGCATCGATGGATCACGCGAAGCACCAAGTTTTTTTCTTTAGGCTGCGAAGCACCTAGTTTAAAAGGAAAAAGGCGGTACACTCACAGCACCCCTGTCGCGGTCGCATTGCACCCCACACACGTTCGGTCCTGCACACGGCTCACGTAAACGGAACGCGCTTCGGCTTGCCTCTTCACTGACACGTGGGACTGCACTTGGAGAAACCGACCATGCGCCAAACT
>NC_057799.1:52092154-52108748 GCF_018294505.1 Triticum aestivum | reverse complement strand
CGGCGATCCTCTCGCCCCCACAGTACGCTCTCATAGACTGCCGTCCTCTAGCCGCGCCGCCACCGCTGGCGACGTTCTTGTGGAGGCGCACGGCGGTCAGCGGCGCCACCGCTGGCGACGTTCATGTGGAGACGCATGGCGGTCAGCTTCTCCCACGGTACGCGCATTCTAGACTGAGGCCCCGTGCATGTCGGTGTAGCGTTGAATGTTAGCTGATAGACGCTGTTAATCTCACTGTTTGCCGAAGTAGTTTATAGTTAATATGCTCTGCTTAAGAAGCTTCCTTGCCATGTTCTGCACTCAATCTGCTTAGCTGAGATGGCATGCCAAGCCCGATTAGTTGCTAAAATATCCTGCCATATATTTATTGTGACGTAGATTGCCATGGTCTAGTAGCCAATCTGTTAGGTGAAATAGTTGTACACCATTTTATACTCGATCTTTGTTGTTGCGATGGCCTTCGATAGTTCGATGGCTATGTGCTCAGCCTCATTGACTGCTGAAACAGCCTGCCATAATTTAGCACTCAAATCTGTTTGCTGAATTAGCTTTACATATATCTCGTTACTTAGATCTGCTCGTCCAAATATCTTGCCATAGCTTTAGACATCGACCTAGATATTTTTTCTGGACTTCATAAACAAACATATATGTTTTTCCTGTAATATCTAGTAGAAGAACTAATTTGTATGTCTAACAAATGGACATGACTTGGATAACTTCCGCTCGAAGATTCTCCGCTGCATATGTCGAGGGGGTTGAAAACTTCATGAACTTTATCAAAGCTGAGTACGGTGGTCCAAAATCAGATGTGCTCTGCCCGTGTAGCAGTTGTATGAATTCAGTTACAAGACCCCAAAAAACTGTGCAAAATCATCTACACTTGTATGGGATGTCGGCCACATATACTAGGTGGGTTCATCATGGTGAAGCTGTGAACGTCAATGTTACTGACTACGTGGAAGCAGCAGATCACCATCTTGATTTGCCTGATGCTCAGGTGGAAGAGGAGGAGGAGGTGGTGGTGGTGGTGGTGGCGGAGCCAGTGAGTTTGACCAACATTGAAACAATGCTACGAAATGCTCATGCATTTCGTGAACTATCACCTGCGGAAGAAAAACGGTGGGCCCGCATGTTGGAACAATGCAACGTGGCTGTCACCCCAGGAAATAAGCTATTAGTATTCTCAGCTATGGTCACCTTTCTTCAGGTGAAGACATCTGAGCGGATGACCAACAAATCATTCGATGCGATGTTGGCTGCTTTCCGCAAATCTTTCCCAGATGCGTCTGAGCTGCCACACACCTACAGTAAAATGAAGAATTTCCTTCGTGCAGTTGGAATTGGATATGATATGATCCATGTTTGTAAGAATAATTGTGTTCTGTTCCGGAAGGATTATGCCAACTTAAGTGAATGCCTGAAATGCAAATCATCAAGATGGAAAGATGGCGATGCTGTGAAGAGGATTCCTCATAATGTTCTGAGACATTTTCCAATTATACCAAGATTGCAGAGGTTGTTTCATGATGCTGAAACAAGAGAGGATGTACTGTGGCATTCTAGGAACCAGGAGTACAGAGATCAAAATATAATGAGCCATCCATCTCATGGTAGTGAGTGGCAAAGCTTCAATCAGAAACACAAAAAGTTTGCTACTGACCCGAGAAACATTAGACTTGGCTTAGCTTCAGATGGATTTAACCCATTTGGCCACCAGAGTGCCACATATAGCATGTGGCCAGTGCTTGTTATCCCTTACAACATGCCTCCAAATGTCTGCACCAAAGAATCAAACTACATGATGGCCTTTCTCATCCCAGGTCCAAAAAGTCCTAGAAAGGATTTTGATTTATTCATGGAGCCTCTTGTGGAGGAACTTCAACAGCTATGGAGGGGTGTTCTCACTCGAGACCTATATAGCAGCCCACCAGCTGATTTCTTTCTGCGTGCTGTTATAATTTGGTGCATCCATGATTATCCGGCTTTGGGCACTATGTCAGGGCGAACGACACATGGTTACAATGCATGTGTTCGCTGTGACAGGAATCCGCTATCATACGCAATACTTAGCAAGATCTGTTACATTGGACACCGCCGTTTCCTTGCCAAGGACAAGCCGTGTCCTACAAAATATCGAAGACATGTGTTCAATGCAAAGCATGAAAACCATGATGCGCCAAGGAGGCTCACCGCCGATGAGTTGCAAGTGGAATTAGAGAAGGTCAGGCATATTACACCAGGAAACCATCCTGGTAATGGTAGCGGGAAAAGGAAGCGTGGCAGCGCAGAAGAGAGATTATTGTTTACCCGCAGGTCCACTTTGTGGGACTTGGAGTATTGGAAAGATTTGGATCTGCGGCATAATCTTGATGTGATGCACATCGAGAAAAATATATGTGACAGCATCATCGGCACACTTCTTAATATTGAAGGCAAGACGAAAGATACCTTAAAATCTAGGATTGATTTGACACACCTGGGTATCAGAAGGGATTTGCAGGTGCAAAATGAAGGTAAACCACGGGATATGGCACCAGCTGTGTACGTCTTGGACAAGGTAAAAAGAAAAGAATTCTGCGAGGTCCTCTCACATGTGAGATTCCCACATGGATTTGCTTCCAACCCTGAAAGGAGAGTCAGTGCAGATGGAAACAAGGTACAAGGGTTGAAAACTCATGACTGCCATGTCCTACTTCAAAGGGTTTTACCTGTTATCCTTAGAGGATTGGGCCGCCCTGACTTATACAGAGCAGTTGCAGAGTTGGGACAATTCTTCAGGGAACTCTGCAGTAGAAATATCAAGATAGATGCTTTGGAGCGTCTTAGAGACAAGATACCAACTATCCTATGCGACCTTGAGAAGATATATCCTCCAGCCTTCTTTGATGTGATGGTGCATTTGACTGTTCATCTACCTGATGAGGCACTACTTAGAGGTCTAGTACAGTATGGCTGGATGTACCCTATTGAAAGGCGGCTAGGCACTTTCAAGGGCTATGTTAGGAACAGAGCTAGACCTTAGGGTTCCATTGTAGAGGCCTACATTGCTACAGAAGCGTTGACATTCTGCTCAAAATACATTGAAACAGTTGATCAGCTTAGTAAAGAGGTGGGTGAAGACAATCCCGGGCTCAATGTTTTCGATTATTCTGTTCGAGTTACAGGGAAGAGTCGACAAGAGGACAAACCTAAAGATTTGGACAAAATGGTTTGGTATGTGTTGAATAATTGTCCTGAGATACTACCTTATATCAAGTAAGTGCTAAGTACTGCAGCTTATACATCGTAATCTACTAAACTTGCAGCACATTCTTATATATTTAGATGTTTGACGCGATCACTATGTTGTGCAGCATCTACAAAAAGGAGTTACTGCCGCAAAATCCAAGAAACATTGACAAATTGGTTATGGCAGGATTTCTGAAATGGTTCAAGAGCCATGTAAGCTTTTGAATTGCACTGTCAGTTTTTTTAATATATTGAGTACATAAGATGATCAGCTTGTCTATTTTCTAAACATAGGTTAAGAAGATGCGGGAGGATGGGCAGGCAGTTGATGATGCCCTTTACGCACTAGCAATGGGCCCTGATACTCGGGTAAGACATTATGAATCTTGCGTTGTTGGAGATGTGCGCTACAACACCCTTGCATGCGACGAAGGCAGGAAGAAACAAAACAATGCCATCATGAGCACAGATACGTATGGCAGAGTGACAACTGAAATGCATGCTAACATAACAGACATTGTTTAGTTGCAGTATATCTCCAACTTCGAGGATCATCGTGTGTGGTTCTGTTGTGCTGTCATTGGTATAACCTGTTTTCCAGGATCACAAAACCCAGAGCTGATGATTATTTCAAATCCATCAATGTCAAGGCGGCGTACCAGACCAACGAGCCTTTTATTTTGGCAAATCAAGCAACACACATATTTTTCTTAGAAGACACATTTGCACGTAGCGATGACTGGAGAGTATTGCAAAGGTTTGAGCAGAGGAACTCGTTTAATGAAGTTGCACAACAAGATGATGCTTACACCGCTCCTGATGTACAAGATTCCACAGATGTTCCTAATATCTTTGAGAACCATCACGTCAATGACGCTGGCGAAAAGATTGTCTGTCGTGTTGTGGACATACAAGAGTTGATCAAGAAGAAGCCAACGTTCGAGGACATTGAGGATGAAGAAGAAGATGACACTATGGGGAATTACGATTCAGACTGATACACATGGCGAAGATGTTGACGCTGCTGCTGCGGATGATGATTAGATTGCTTTTGTCGTATTTGCCTGTCAGAAGACGTTTTTTTATCTACTATGTGAAATTGTGTTTGCTGTGACAACTGAAACCTGATGAACGTGTTGTTTAGTATTTTGCTGTGAGAACATCACTTGTTATGTATGTTGATTTGTCTTTGGTGATTGTATGACAACTAAAACATGATGACATTGTTGTTTAGTTGTACTCATATTTGGCTATGAAACTTGAATTTGATGACATAGTTTGCTGTTGGACTGCAATTTGCTCGACGTCTTCGAATGGGAACAAAGCTAACCCAACAGGGCCTCTGCTAATTTATTTATTTATTACCAAAAGGGCCTCTGCTATTTATTTATTTATGAGCAAAAGGCGATACCCCCCGATTTCCGTTAATAGAAATCATTAGATGTTCACAACACTACGCCCAGCCTGCTACACATGTTTCATTCATTACTAGTTTCAGCAAAGTGCTCATGTCATAGCCACTGAATACATCACGAGTGCTACATACACTTCAAATAAAGAGACAATCATCCTACAGAGCACATCGATTTTGCCCATTATCTTCACAAGCTCTTTCATCTCCACATTGCTGTCAAGGCCATTCAGCAGCTGTTGCTTGGCCATGATCAAAGGAACTGCATATTTAACCTTCTGCTCTGCATCTTCCTCTTCTGCCGTTCCTTCAGTTACTTGTCCAACACCCCAACCTGCTGGTATTGGGATTCCTCGGCTAACCAAATAATCAGCGTAGTTGCATTCTCCCACATCAGCAACTTCCCAGAAATACAAATCACACGAATCTTCCCTTTTCTGCATGAATCAAATTGGAAGATCATCAACCAAACTATTAAAAAATCAGCAACTGAAAGCAGCAGAACAACACTTAAACATATTATTACCCCATGATTCGGGCATTTGTAGAAGACTCGGCCAGGGTTGAGGATTGTGGTTGAGACGCGACGGATGACTCTGCATGCTTTGCAGCAGTGGCACCACACCAACGGCAGCGGGTTGTGATGAGCAACCAGCTGTAGTGTGTGTGCCGGTGGGGGAGTGATGAGACCCACAGGCGATGGTACGGGTGGCGACTTGGCACATATCTGGTTGTTGCCTGCTGAAGAGCAGGTGGACAAGCAGCCAGCGGACATGGTTGCTGCGGCCAGAGCTTCTGATGCTAGGTAGAGTAAGTAGAGAAGAGGAGAAGCGAACGTTGGATATGTCAGTTTCATTACTTGCAGAGTAGCATAGCACCATATATAGTCATAGTCTAGGTTTGGATTCGAACCAGCTACAGGAGCACGTCTCTCTTTTTTCTAAAACTCAGCAATGTCTCTTTACTGGTACACTAGCTTGTTCTGTACACCTTCTCAAGTCTTTGATTTTCTTTCTTTTTTTGCGAGGAAGGAAGGAGGACAAAATTGAGAGTTCCTGGGACTCGAACCCAAGGCCTCTCGGTTGAAAACCAAGGGTGCTAGTCACTTATGTGGCGAACGTTCCCTGCGAGGAGGACGGCAGACGAACGCATTTTCCTCGCAGTTTTAGTTGCGACGCAAGATCGAACGGTCGTAGTTTCGGGAATGTTACCAGGCAAACGAGCCCAGTTTTTCTTTTCTTCCTATATATAAAAAAGTATGCTACTTGGTGTCGGCTTAGTCAACAAACGATTGTGCCAACCGTTGGATTGACATTCAACGTCTGTCGTGTTTCTTCAGTCTCTTCTTCCTCCAGCCGCCAAAGCCAAACTAGCGCCGGCGGGACTGCCTGCTCCTGCCTCCCATGGCTGGCTGTGCTGCCGCGCACGCATCCTGGCCACATCGCACCCTAAAACTCTGCGCATCTTCCCCGGCTCCTGTTCGTTCCCGCCCGAGGCCTCACCATCGTCCTCCGCCTTGGTTCGCTCGGCGTGGCGCCGCCCTCCGGTGTTGTCAACATGGTCAACAACCGAGAGGAATAAGGATATGATTGTGCACGGTGAGGATGACAGTAGGGACCCAGCAGCGCGCGCAGTAATTTTGTTTTTTCGGGACAGAGAAGGGTATCAACTGGGTTGTGCGGGAGCTCTGGCCCGTCTAGCCCAGGCTTTTATTTCATATGTTTAGCACATGACCAGCCCAGTTTGTTTTCTTCCTTTCTGAAAATGGCTAGCCCAGCTATTTTGTTTTTTGCAGAATAACCAATGTAGGCCTACTTGCTTTTCTACGCCCTGCTGGGCCGGAAATCTTTCAAGACGAGGAGGGATGCATTTTGCCCAGAAAATGGGCTATAAGTAATAAGAAGTGGGCTATAAGTAATAATAAATTGGTTGTAAAATGAAAAAATACAGCAAACATGCAATTAGTTCCAAAATACTTTTTTCTTTCGGATTTTGATATTTTAAATTTCATTGTTTTTGTGCGGGTAAAATTTCATTGGATTTAAATTAAGGTATGTTTAGTTTTTAAATTAATTTGAATCTGGCTAGAAATTTTGGGTTGTATGTTGTCTGGGACAGATTTGGAGGCTGACTTGTGGGTCTACTAGGTTGACGTGTAGGAAAGGCTTTGTCAACTTAGTCCACAAATGATTCTAGCAGCAATGACCATTGGATGTTAATCCAACGGCCATGCTTCTTCTTCAATGTCTGATCTTCTTGCTCCAGCCGCCCGAACCAGCGCCGGTGGGACTGCCTGATCCCGCCTCCTGTGGCCGGCTGTGTTGCCGCACAGGCTGCACCGCCCCACCCTACTCCATTGCTGGCTAGGCCATTCCTCTACTCACCCACACCTCCTGTTATTTTCCGGCGACGGCAACCGGACCAGTAAACCCTCGTACTCCCCACCGCGTGGGAAACCACTGCTGAGTCTTCCCCGGCTCCGCGTCGTTCCCTTCCTAGGCCTCGCCGTCGTCCACCGCCCTGGTGCCCTCGGCGTGGTGTGGTCAACGTGGTCAACGAACGACATTCATCGGACGTGGACTGTATGTGGAGAGGCTGACAGCTGGGTCCACAGCCGCACATAAGGAAATGCCTCCTTATTACGCGCAAAATAATGATTCCTCCACCTGACATCTGGGACCCACTGGAAGGGCCTCTGTATTTTGCGCAAAAAACGTTCCCCCCGCTGACAGGTCGGACCCACCAGCTATATCTTCGCACGCAAGGAAGTGCCTCCTTATTACGCACACAAAAATGAATACTCCCCCTGCTAGCTGGGACCCAGCATAGTGGGAGGCTGACTTGGGCCTACTAAGTTGACGGGGATGGAGGGCTTTGTCAACTTAGTCAATATGAACGATTCTAGCTCCAGTGACCATACGATGTCCATCCAACGGCCGTAATGCTTCTTCAACCTCTGGTCTTCTCGCTCCAGCCGCCCAAAGCAGCGCCGGTCGTGCCGCCTGCTCCTGCCTCCCGTGGCCGGCTGTGCTGCCGCGGAGGCCTCACCGCCCCCTACTACTCCCACCGCTGGCCAGGCCATCCCTCCACTCACCCACACCCCCTGTTATTCTGCGGCGACGACAGCCTCACACCGAAGCCGAACCAGTGAACCCTCGTACTCCTCTCCGCGTGGGCATCCACTGCCGCGTCTTCCCCGGCTCCGCGTCGTTCCCTTCCTAGGCCTCGCCGTCGTCCACCGCCCTGGTGCTCTCGGCGCGGCGTGGTCAACGTGGTCAAGGAACGACTTCCATCGGAAGAGTACTGTATGTGGAGAGGCTGACAGCTGGGTCCATGGCCGCAGCAAGGAAGTGCCTCCTTATTACGCAGAAAATAATGATTCCTCCACCTGACAGTAGGGACCCACTGGACGGGCCACCGTATTTCACAAAAAAACGTTTCCCCCCTAACTGCTGGGACCCACCAGCTACATCTTCACACGCAAGGAAGTGCGTCCATATTACGGGCAAAAAAAATGATTCGCCCCCTGACTGCTGGGACCCACCAGCTACATCTTCGCACGCAAGGAAGTGCCTGACAGTCGGGACCCACCTGGTCAAAGCGTACGTAGCGTTGTCATTCTGGTGGCGAACGTGTACGTACATACTGGTCGATCGGTCTGTCTGCAGGCTGCAGCGATGAACCGTGGCCGAGTAAGGAAGGGCACGTGTCGTAGTAGAGGCGCGCATGTAGCATGTACACGTACATACAGCGGTCGGGGTGTAAGAAAGTAAATATGGCCACGTACGTACATACGGGCGGGGTCTCGAACGCCTACTCGCGCATATGTACGGCCAGGGCTCATGTACATGGCTGGGTCAGAACGGAGAAGCTGCACCGTCGTCGTGTTCATGGGGAGGCAACAGAATGCGTCATGTTCATCAGGAGGCAACAGAATATGTCGTGTTCATCGGGAGCCAACCGGCTTGGACGGAATAGCCAATGGAAATAAGGCCTGCGTACCGCAGAACGGAGGAAACGGCCTTGTGTTCGACCGGCCACGGTCGAAACGGGATCCTGTTCGTCGGGAGGGGTCTGGCGTACCGCAAAACGGAGGAAACGGACCTCCTACGGTTGCAACGGGGTCCTGTTGATCGGGAGGGGTGTGGCGTATCGCAAAACGGAGGAAACGGACTTGTGTTGGAGCGCTACGGTCGAAACGGGGGTCCTGTTCATCGGGAGGGGTGTGGCGTACCGCAAAACGGGACTCCACGGGATACTGTTCATCTCCACCGTCGACTGCCTCCACGGGCTACTGTTCATCCACCGTCGACTGCCTCCACAGACTACTGTTCATCCACCGTCGACCTCCTCCAGCCTCCACCTGCGACTGTTCATCCACGGGCCCCTGTTCATCCAGCCTCCACCGCGCGCTCCTCCACCGGCTACTATTCAACCAGCCCTCTCCACGGGGTCCTGTTCAACCACCCCTCCACGGGCTACTGTTCATCCAGCCCTCCACCGGCTACTGTTCAACCAGCCCTCCACCGGCTACTGTTCAACCAGCCCTCCACGGGGTCTTGTTCATCCAGCCCTCCATGGGGTCCTGTTCATCCACCGGCTCGATCGATCGGGGTCCTGTTCATCCAGCGGCAAGGGCCTCTACTACCACGGGGTCCTGTTCATCCAACCCCCCACCGAGAACCGTTCATCCAAACCCCCCAACAACGCTCACTGCTCATCCAGAGGCAGCATCGATCGGCTTCAGTTAGCAGCAGTAGCGAAGGAATCACTCGGGTTCAGTTAACATCAAGGGATCGATCAGGTTCAGTAACGCGTAGCCTGCAGTGCAATCGCTCGGGTTCAGTTAGAGCCCATCGCCTCGCTCGGGTTCAGTTAGAGCGCAACACCTCGCACACACGCGTGTACGTACGAGAGAAACGCGCATCGCTCGGCCCCCGACCACCCACCGTAACCGGGAACTCCCCGATATTTTCCTCGCCCTCGCTTCTACCACGGTTTTTTCCGTCACGGACGGCCCAAAGAATGTCATGCAGCTGCGTCTCCGGCCCGCCCGGGACGAAAAGCCCATTTTTTGTCATGATTTTTTGTCATAGAAGTAGGAGCCCACCACATCTATGATGATACCGGGTTTTGTCACAATTATCGTCATAGAAGTGTCATAAGCATGACAGAAAAAAATTCGTTCAGCCCAAAATGTCACGGATGTGTCTTTTTTTGTAGTGATAGTGGATGCATGCAACCTCCACCTACACCTATCATAAGGGCAATGAACAGTGAATCTTCCTGGCTCACTCCTATCAATCTCATAAGAATGCAATATGTAGTCACTGCATTTTTAGTGAGAATGCAATATGTAGTCACTGCATTACGACAGTCCATCGTCGATTCGAATACGGTTCCTGGAGTAAGGTCAGGATTCTCCCTATTCCACTCAATTGTTGGCATGTCCTCACCATCATATTCTTATAAAACTAAGGAGTCGATGTTCTCCTCCTTCTCTTCATCGTCAGTGTCATCAAATCTAGCACGACTGCTAGGCTCCTCTGGATATTCATCTTCCACTGCCTGTTGACTGACTCTATCTACCAGTTCAGGGAATAGAATCTCATCCTCATCATCATGTCGAGGCACTTCCTCGTCAGGCTCTGCATCTACTTCTACATCAGGTGCAGAAGGGAGAGGAGAAGTGGCAGAATTAGCGGCAACCGACATGTTGTGGCTTGCAGAACCACTAGGTTTACTTGCTCTCGACCTACAAGGAATGCGAGGACGCTCGCTATTAGCAGAGACAGGTGATGTTTGAATACCCTTCGGGATACGTTGTTTGCGTGCCTGAAGCACACCGATATGGATTTTATCGAAACGGCTGTCAGCATTCAAACTAAATAGCAATCCCAGATGCTCATCACAAGTTAATGGGACAAATCTCTGCTCGGTACTATCGAAATATCTCAGTTCAACAGCATCGGCAGGTGACGTCGCTTGAAACTACGCCGGTATTTCCCCAAAGAGGAAGGGATGATGCAGCACAGCGGCAGTAGGTATTTCCCTCAGATATGAAACCAAGGTTATCGAACCAGTAAGAGAACCAAGCAACACAACGTAAACAACCCCTGCACACAGATAACAAATCCTTGCAACCCGACGTGTTAAAGGGGTTGTCAATCCCTTCCGGGGTACAGCGCCTCAAGATAGGCAAACAGACGTGAGATAAATTGTAGTAGATTGATAGATCGAACGCCAAATAAAATAAATAGAAATAAAACGCAGCAAGGTATTTTTGTATTTTTAGTTTAATAGATCTACAAATAAATGCAAGAGAAAAGTAGGTCGCAAAGGCAAATATATGAGAAAGAAGACCCGGGGGCCGTTGGTTTCACTAGTGGCTTCTCTTGAGAAAAATAGAAAACGGTGGGTAAACAAATTATTGTTGGGCAATTGATAGAACTTCGAATAATCATGACGATATCCAGGCAATGATCATTATATAGGCATCACGTCCAAGATTAGTAGGCTGACTCCTGCCTGCATCTACTACTATTACTCCACACATCGACCGCTATCTAGCATGCATCTAGTGTATTAAGTTCATGGAGAAACAGAGTAATGCAATAAGAACGATGACATGATGTAGACAAGATCTACTTATGTAGAGATAGACCCCATTGTTTTATCCTTAGTAGCAACGATACATACGTGTCGGTTCCCCTTCTGTCACTGGGATCAAGCACCGTAAGATCGAACCCACTACAAAGCACCTCTTCCCATTGCAAGATAAATAGATCAAGTTGGCCAAACAAAACCCAAATATCGGAGAAGAAATATGAGGCTATAAGCAATCATGCATATAAGAGATCAAAGAAACTCAAATAACTTTCATGGATATAAAAAGATATAACTGATCATAAACTCAAAGTTCATCAGATCCCAACAAACACACCGCAAACAGAGTTACGTCATATGGATCTCCATGAGACCATTGTATTGAGAATCCATCGAGAGAGGAAGCCATCTAGCTACTAACTACGGACCCGAAGGTCTACAAAGAACTACTCACGCATCATCGGAGAGGCACCAATGGAGGTGGTGAACCCCATCCGAGATGGTGTCTAGATTGGATCTGGTGGTTCTGGACTCTGCGGCGGCTGGATGAATATTTTGTCAACTCCCCTAGGGTTTCTGGAATATTGGGGTATTTATAGAGCAAAGAGGCGGTCCGGGGGGCACCCGAGGTGGGCACAACCCACCAGGGCGCGCCTGGGCCTCCTGGCACACCCTGGTGGGTTGTGCCCTCCTCGAGGCACCCCCCAGGCGCAACCAGGGCTCATTACGTTCCTTCTGGTCCAAAAAAACCTCCGTGAAGTTTCGTTGCATTTGGACTCCGTCTGATATTGATTTCCTGCGATGTAAAAAAACATGCAGAAAATAGCAAATGGCACTTGGCACTATGTCAATAGGTTAGTACCAAAAAATGGTATAAAATGACTATAAAATGATTATAAAACATCCAAGATTGATAATATAACAACATGGAACAATCAAAAATTATAGATACGTTGGAGACGTATCAGCATCCCCAAGCTTAACTCCTACTCGTCCTCGAGTAGGTAAGTGATAAAAACAGAATTTTTGATGTGGAATGCTGCCTAACATGTCATATCATATTCTTTTCTTTATAGCATGGACAACTGGACTTTTATGTGATTCAAATCAATAGTCTAGTTTTGACATAATAATTTAGATACTCAAGCATATCAACAAGCAACCATGTCTTTCAAAATGTCAACGCTAAAATAAGTTATCCCTAGCCCATCATGCTCAACCATTGATCCATTCATGAAACACACTCGAATATTAACTACAACCAATACTTAAGTACGATCATATTGCCTCCTAGTTGGTGCTTTTGTAAGAGAAGATGGGAACTCAAATTCAAAAATAAAAATTGCATAAAGTAAAAGAAAGGCCCTTCGCAGAGGGAAGTATGGATTTGTAGAGGTTCCAGAGTTCAAAGCGAAAAATTAGAGATAAAAACATTTTGGGAGTTGTATCCACCCCACCAACGAATATGACTTAGAGTTCCCAACACTTTCCATGCTAGATATATCATAGGCGATTCCCAAACAAAAAAATAAAGTTATTCCTTTTTCCACCATACTTTCACTTTCCATGGCTAGCCGTATCCACGGTTGCTCTCCATACCAACACTTTCCAAGGAATTTATTATTTGACAACATAAAGTAAATTCATTTTTGCATTTCGGGACTAGGCATCCCTAAAACCTTTGCCTTACTCTCGTGCAATGACAAGTGAATAAACACTCATCATGAGAATAACACATCCATCATGGAAAATATTAGCCACCCCTCACCGCTCCGCGAGCGAAACAAACACACAAAAGAGAAGTTTATTTTGAAAATTCGAGATGGCACATGCAAATTTGCTTAGAATGGCAAAAGAATACCGCATATAGGTAGATATAGTGGACTCATGTGGCAAAACTGGTTTAAAGAATTTTGGATGCACAAGTAGAGATCATACTTGGTGCAAAGTGAAGGCTAGCAAAAAGATTGAGAAGCGACCAACCAAGAAACGAATAATCTCATGAACAAGCATTAAGCATAATTAACACCGAATAATGTAGCACAAGTAGGATATAATTTCATGCATGACTATTGACTTCTGTACTTGCATAGGGAATCACAAACCTTAACACCAATATTCTTACTAAAGCATAATTACTCATCAACACAACTCACATATCACATCATCATATCTCAAAACTATTACTAAGAATCAAGTTTATTTTGTCCAATGATCTTCACGAAAGTTTTTATTATATCCTTCTTGGATATCTATAACTTTGGGACTAATTTTCATGTGTTGCTTTTCATAAGCTCAAACAAATATAAGTGAAGATCATGAGCATAATTTTTCTTTCTCTCAAAATAATTTAAGTGAAGCAAGAGATAATTTCTTGAAATTTTTTACTAACTCTCAAATAAATCTAAGTGAAGCAAGAGAGCATTTCTTCAAAAATACTAAAGCACACCGTGCTAAAAAAGATATAAGTGAAGCACTAGAGCAAGTCCATAGCTCATAAAAATTTAAGTGAAGCATAGAGATCAATTCTAACAAGTCATGACATAATTTTGGCTCTCTCAAATAGGTGTGTCCAGCAAGGATTGATGACTTAAAACACAAAATAAAACAAGCAAAGACTCATATCATACAAGACGCTCCAAGCAAAAGACATAGTATGTGACGAATAAAAATATAGCTTCGAGTAAAATACTGATGGTCGTTAGAAGAAAGCGGGGATGCCACTCGGGGGCATCCCCAAGCTTAGTTGGTTGCTCATTTTTGGATAATAGCTTGGGATGCTGGGGCATCCCCAAGCTTAGGCTCTTCCATCCTTCCTTCATCCATCGTAAGATAACCCAAAACTTGAAAACTTCAATCACACAAAACTCAACAAAACCTTCGTGAGATCCGTTGGTATAAGAAAGCAAACCACTACTATAAGTATTGTATCAAACCACTTCATATTTTGTTTTTGTATTATATCTACTGTATTCCAACTTTTCTTTGGCAAAACTCATCAAAGAAAACCATAGAGCCATCAAAATAAGCACACAACACAAAGAAAACAGAATCTGTCAAAACAGAACAGTCTGTAGCAATCTGAATATTTCGAATACTTCTGTAACTCGAGCATGAATTAAGCTTGGGGATGTTGATACGTCTCCAACGTATCTATATTTTTTTTATTGTTCCATGCTGTTATATTATCATTCTTGGATGTTTTACAATCATTTTATATCAATTTTTGGTACTAACCTATTGACATAGTGCCCAGTGCCAGTTGCTGTTTTCTGCATGTTTTTTACATCGCAGGAAATCAATACCAAACGGAGTCCAAACGCAGCGAAACTTTTTATGGATTTTTTTGGACCAGAAGACATCCAGTGGGCCAAAGAAGTACCGAAGAGGGAGCCCGAGGTGGGCACAACCCACCAGGGCACGCCTGGGCCTCCAGGCGCACCCTAGTGTCTTGTGCTCACCTCGGTGGCCTCCCGCACCGCCTCTTTGCTCTATAAATACCCCAATATTCCAGAAACCCTAGGGGAGTCGACGAAAATCAATTCTAGCCGCCGCAAGTTCCAAAAACACTAGATCCAATCTAGGCACCATCACGGAGGGGTTCATCATGCCCATTGGTGCCTCTCCGATGATGCGTGAGTAGTTCATTGTAGACCTACGGGTCCGTAGTTAGTAGCTAGATGGCTTCCTCTCTCTCTTTTGATTCTCAATACAATGGTCTCTTGGAGATCCATATGATGTAACTCCTTTTTGCGGTGTGTTTGTTGGGATTCGATGAACTTTGAGTTTATGATCAGATCTATGTTTTTATCCATGAAAGTTATTTGAGTCTTCTTTGATCTCTTATATGCATGATTGCTTATAGCCTCGTATTTCTTCTCCGATATTTGGGTTTTGTTTGGCCAACTTGATCTATTTATCTTGCAATGGGAAGAGGTGCTTTGTGATGGGTTCGATCTTACGGTGTTTGATCCCAGTGACAGAAGGGGAACTGACAGTATGTATCGTTGCTATTAAGGATAACAAGATGGGGTCTATTTCTACATAAATAGATCTTGTCTGCATCATGTCATCGTTCTTATTGCATTACTCCATTTTCCCATGAACTTAATACACTGGATGCATGCTGGATAGCGGTCGATGTGTGGAGTAATAGTATAGTAGATGCAGGCAGGAGTCGGTCTACTAATCTTGGACGTGATGCCTATATAATGATCATTGCCTGGATATCGTCATGATTATTTGAAGTTCTATCAATTTCCCAACAGTAATTCGTTTACCTACAGTTTGCTATTTTTCTCGAGAAGCCACTAGTGAAATCTACGGCCCCCGGGTCTCTTCTTTATTATATTTGCCTTCGCGATCTATTTTTATTTGATTTTATTTTCAGATCTATTAATCCAAAAATACAAAATACTTTGCTGCATTTTATTTTATTCACGATCTATTTATTTAATCTATTACAACTTTCTCCCGTTTACTTGCCAATTTCTGGCCCCATTGCCCGAAAAGGATTGACAACCCATTTAACACGTCGGGTTGCGAGTATTTATCATTTGTGTGCAGGTGCTGTTCACGTAGTGTTGCGTGTTTCTCCTACTGGTTCGATAACATTGGTCTCATCACTGAGGGAAATACCTACCGTTGCTGTGCTGCATCATCCCTTCCTCTTTGGGGAAATACCGACGTAGTTCAAGCCGCATCAGTCGGTGACGGGGACGACGGCGGGGATGATGCAGGGGCTTCTTGATTTCTGCAAAAACAAAATATAAACAAAAACATTATTATCCTCATCTTAGGACTTAGTGAAACCCTATGTCTAAAACATCCTAGTTCTAGCTGTAACATTTACTAAAAATACCTTATTCTAACCCTAAAAATTGAAAAGACCTATACATTTACTGAAAATACCATAGTTCTAGCCCTAACATCTGTCCATCCATCCATCCATCTATCTATATATCCTCATATAAACCCTAGTTCTAATCATCAACATGGGCATTTTCATATTTTATTTGATACCGACATCGAACGAATAAAAAAACCTATTGTATTCGAAAGACTTACATTTACTGAAATTTTTCTAATTTTCTGTTCTATTCTACATTTACTAATTTTCTATTCTATTCAAAAGAAGAAAATTTACTAAAAGTTTCCTATTCTATTCAAAAGACTTACATTTACTTTTTTTTTCAATTCTATTCAAAAAACCTACATTTACTAAAAAAAATCTCATATAGCATTCTAATACATTTCTGTACCTAAAAAAAATATATTACTAAATTCTTTTACTAAAAATTTCTATTACTAAAAAAATTATTACTAAAAAAATCTCATATAGCATAT
>NC_057799.1:51963647-52091689 GCF_018294505.1 Triticum aestivum | reverse complement strand
GAGGAGGGAGAAAGGAGGGAGGAGGAGGGAGAGCGGAGGGGGTGAGGAGGGAGAAAGGAGGGAGGAGGAGGGAGAGAGGAGGGCCGCCGGAGGGAGGAGGAGGAGGAGAGAGTAGGAGGAGGGAAGGAGGGAGGAGGAAGACGGCTTACCGACGAGGAAGGAGGCGGCGACGATGGTAGTAGGCGACGGCGGCGGCGCGACACGGCAGCGGGCGGCGGCATCGGGGGTTGGACGATGAGAGTGTGAGAGGGAGAGTGATCGGGCCGGCGGGGAAGAGGATAAGGTAGCATTAGCAGTAGCGCTGGCTCGTCGACCAGCGCTACTGCTATGTCTCTAGTAGTAGCGTTGGTTCCAGCCGACCGCTACTACTACGTGTAGCCCCTGCCGGTGGCCAAGGACCACTTAGCAGTAGCGCTGCCAGGCCCCCCAGCGCTACTACTACTTTGGTACCTGTAGCGCTTGGTGTTAACCAGCACTACTACTAAGTGGCAGTAGTGCTGGACCCATAACCAACATTGCTACTAAATTTCTATCTATAAGGTTTCTCCTAGTAGTGTAGGCTCGTGTCAGCGATGACGCCTAGTGTCACATTGAGAGTGGGTTTTCTATAAGCTCAAGCACACTACCCCTTATCATCATCCGCCAACATGGCTTTTGAGATTTCTGCTAGCTAATTAACTACATGATTTTTTTCCTTTTTGTTTCTCTCAAATGAAACAATAAAGGGGAGCCTTGGCGCAGTGGTAAAAGCTGCTGCCTTGTGAGGTCACGGGTTTAAGTCCTGAAAACAACCTCTTACAGAAATGTAGGGAAAGACTGCGTACAATAGACCCAAAGTGGTCGGACCCTTCCCCGGACCCTGCGCAAGCGGGAGCTACATGCACCGGGCTGTCCTTTTTTCTCTCAAATGAAACAATATATGGACCTCAAACTTCGTGGATCAATGAACTTTAGAGATACAATGTGTGAGGATTTTTGAGATAGCATAATACAGAGAATGTTGTTTTTTATTAAAGAATGTTATTTAGTTTATGTTGCACTATAATGTTTTGTTGTCGTACAAACTTGAACTTTATATGTTATTTTATTTGAAAGAAACAAATCTTCACGGGATCTGGGTGAAGCACCCTCGACAAACACAACGAGCGGGCACGGTACCTCTTTACAACATGGGATCCGCGTGTGCGCTGGAGCTGAAATCGTCCATCGGGGAACAATTGAACCCCTAGAGCTTCGAGTCATGACAAAGGAGAGCATGCCACAGATGATATGGTGTGCCGAACCAGGATTGGGGGGTGCGGGGTACTCGGTGGTGGTGTTTGCGGGGCGGGGCCATGGACGTTGCGGTTGGGGTGGTGGTGGCTGCCCACGATAGCCGGAAGGTAACCATCCACGGTTTTCGCTTGCAAATGTTTCACAGTTGGGGAGGGAGGGGGTGGTGCGTTGAAGCAAGACACTAAAGGGGTGTTTGGTTGGGTTTTTACTTGGTTTTTCAAAGGAAAATGTTTCCAGATGGCGCGCCGGCGGAAACGTTCCGACCGATGCACGCGGGCCTATCGATTGTGCGAGTGGCGATGGGAGCACCCCTTAGAAAAAACGAGGCGACGAGAGCACTGCTTCCAAATCATTCTTTTCCCTCACTTTCTTCTTCCCCCACAACACGGACGCCGGGGGCACCCGCACCACCAGGCACCAGCCCCCGCCCGCACCACCAGCACACACGTCTCCGGCTGCGACCGCGGCATCCTCCGCCATGTGTGCGCCCCCGATGAGATCCGCCACCGCAAGCCTTTCCCCCTCCCTGACCCTCCTCCACACCTCCTTCTCCTCAAGGAGCACGCCACCTCTGCTTAGTTTTTTTGCTGGAAGCGGCTAGAGCTGGACGTGAAGCAGCATCCTTTCTTGCTGCAACTGGCCATCGCCGGAGTTGGAACCATCACTGTTTTGCTGGAACCGGCCGGAGCGGGAGCTGGAATTGGCATTTAATTTTTGTTGCAACCGGCTACGAGAAAAGCTTTAACCGGCGGCAATTTTTTTTCAACCATAGACAACGGAAGCCATGGACGACGACAAAAAGCTACAATCGTCTCCTTGTCTTCTACAATCGGCTTATTTTTTTGCTACAAACAGAGGATGGCCCTGGGGTACTGAGTGTGGTGACCACGGTCGGCGAGGACGGGCTGCGCTGCTCCAGGCAACAATCGACGTTGTGTTTTTTTTGCTACATGCTACTACAACAGACGTCGTGGTTTGCTACAAACAGTACCGTGAAATGCTACAATCGGCAATGGTACTGGTACAAGATGCTACAATCGTCGATGGCCGTGCATGGGGACGAGGACGACGACGCCGTGGCAGATGCGAGGCTGCGGATGAGGATTTTTCATGCTGGAACCGACGAGGATTCATGCTGGAACCTCATGGAGGAGGTTGTGTGAGAGCGGCGAGCCCGGGGTGTGCGGTGGTGCTTCGGACCTCACAGGGGATTACGACGGGGGGTCGACGGTGCTCGCGGCAACCTCCTCTCTCGCTCCAATGCGCGGCGCTGCGATCTTTTCAGGAAGACGATGGAGAAGAAGGACCAATCGAGGAGGCACATCCGACGGCTAGCAGTGTAGGAATATCATACAGTCCTAGGTGGACCGACGGAATTGTTGCGCCGGTGCGCCGGCGCAGAGTAATGCCCTTTTTCAAAACGCTCTATAGTTGCAACTGCAGCGTGGGTCCAGCTTGCGCTCATTGAACGGCTATGCAACACCCCGATCCAACGGCCCGCGAGGCGGTTGATTTTGGGCTCGCATCGGCCGGACGACGCCTAGCGCCCGCCAAAACCTCCTCTATTCTCGCCGCTCCCACGGAGGCGAAAGGCAGCGGCGGCGGCTGCGGTTCCTGATCGGAGCGGCGGCGCGGCTGAGCAAAAGAGGCAGCGCTGCAGACTGCAGGTGCATTCCCTCCCCTCTCTCTCTCTAGTCCTCTCTCTGGCGTCCTCTCCCCCTCTTCCCCCACTCTGGTTACGATGGCTGCTGTGGACGTGAGCTCCGGCGGTGGGGAATGGAGGCGCCGACGGCGGGGTACGGAGGCGCTGCTCCGGCCTCCTCCCCCCTCTCTCGTTTCTCTGCTAGATCCGACATATCCATATGTTCTGTGTTCTTTGCTGCTCCTCCTTGTGCCAGATCTGAAGCATCTCTCCCTTTCTCTGCAGTTGGCAAGGAGGAGCGCCGACCCGACGAACAGAGGCGGCGAGGCAGTCCCTTTCTCCCTCAAAAATCAAAGGCATAAATATAAACCCTGCTGCACATAGCAACCGATTTTTGTTGTGCTTTTATATGGTTTGATTGTGTGCATACGAGAGCATACATTTGATTGCGTATGGACAGTGGGCATGTATTTCTTTTTGTATGGACAGTGAGCATTTTCTTTTTGCGTGGAACAATGCATATATTTGAGTGGCTATTTAAGTTCTCCGTACTGTATAGACCCTGATCATGGTGTCTTGTTTTTTTGTTCAATTTTGCATTGTAGATGGACAGCAAGCAAAAGAAGTTACCCCCCCTGTTGTTTGGCCCAGGAGAAAAATAAAAAGCGAGCGGTAGTTGGCTTCAACCGCCGCCCGAGCAGCCCTTTCGTGCTAACAGGAAACCAATTTCCTGCTCTCAAACATTTCTAGTTTTCTACCCCAAAACCACAAGCCCTAGCTATCAAGGGGATCAAACATCATCACACGGAATTTGAATCGATCTGAATCCAATGGGGTCTTCTAAGGACGATGTGGATCGCCTCTTCGCCTGCTTCAAATGCGGCGTCTCCCCTCCTCGTAAGCTCCCTTTTTCTACAAAAAGGGCTGGTTTCCCCCCCAATGTATCTTGATTTATTTGGTCGATTCGACTCGATTGGGATTCAGAATCGGCATTCAGGGTGAGACCGCGTCAGCAGGGCAAGAAGTTGCGGGTTACGCCTTCGGCGGAAGGCGATGGCGGCGGAAGCAGTTCCTCTTCTGCTTCGACACGGAAAGCTGGGGAAAATGCGAGCGAGGTGACATTTTTTTAAGTTCTATTTTGTGGTTTAACTACAAGAAACATGAAAGAGAAAGTGAATTCATGCGATTCCTGGTTCATTCCAGCATAGGGAGCCATCATCAGCTGCGATCAAATTCAGAAATCGAAAGCAGATGTCTCCAGTTGTGTTCTACGGTTCTCCGCAAGGTGTTCCAGTGAAAAAGCCAATGAGCCTCTTGAGGCTGCTTCGTGAAATCCACATTGACCTCAAGAAGCAAACTGATTTGATCTCCAGGTGTCTAGTTTAGTTGATGTTTCATTCGCGTGTGGCAAATGAGCTCGTTTTGTTCTGAATGCTGTTCTTTTTGTGGGTATGTAGGGATGTTGTTTGGGCTACATTCCCTAGGCAAGATGAGGCAATAAGGTTCTCAAAGGAACATGCACACACCAAAGTCTTCAGCTATCAAGATCACTTGAGCGGGCAAAGAAGATTCCTTGTGTCTACACATGACGAGTTCTGGAGAAGGTTGAGGCCTTGTTACATTGTTGACCTTCCCATTCATACATACCTTATAGCTTATATCTATCCATCTCAATCTGCTTGGTTGTTTCATTGTAACCTCCTGTTACTAGGGGGCGAAACAAGTTGGGCCCTCTGAATAAAACTGCATCATCTGTTACTTTGTGCCATATTAGAATTTTTGTCTTGTTTTCCTTAAATGGCCAATCATATCGATAATACCAACCCATTCTGCTCCGTGGTACCGTCTTCTTCCAGGTACAATAATATGGACCCACAGATTCGCCATCACTATGAAGTTATCCAGGAGGCAAGTCTCCATATCTTTGTCCTAAAAATGGTCACAAATTATATGTTACATGGTAGCTTACACAGAAAATTCTGTATATCACCTTATTTTCATGTTCTAGTTCCCTGTTATGATGGGGAGGATGTGCGGAAAGAGTCCGTAAGGACGTAATTATCTCTGGCTTTTATAATTCCTAACTCATAAACTTGGTAAAGAAAAGCAGGTTATGCTTGCCTTAACTTTACTCAAACTGAGTGTTTTTTGTGCATTATTTGCAAGCTGTCTTGCCAGGGGATTAATACTCACCATAGAGAAAAAAAATACTATTATGGTTTAAATTTGATGAATCAGTTTACATACATTAATGCTTGAATTTTACCACAAATGGTCACAACCTAAATACCGACTATAACATCTCTACTGATGCTACAGGGTTCACCTTGCCACATTTACTTTGATCTCGAGTTTAACGCAAAACTGAACCAGAAGAGAGATGCAGATGAAATGGTTGATACATTGGTTGCTGTCACATTCAGTGCCTTGCAGGACAAATATTCCATCGAAGGACAAGAAGAATGGATCATAGAATTAGACTCATCTAATGAAGGTGGCCCAGTTTGTTCCCCTTTGCATCTATTTTAACCCTGGAAAATTGCTTTCTATAAGAACGGTGGGATCACCCTACGATGAATACGATTAGCTTGTGCATGTTCTGGTTGACTGGTGGCTATGTGATTCTGTAACTTTTAACTTAATGTGAGGATTATTCTTGCATAATTATTGAGTAGATGTGTACACTAGGCATGTTCGGAAATCATATAACTAAATTGTATGGTACCACTTCTTAGTAATGCTGAACTGAGGCATCATGGCTCTCAGCCTAATCATGTTGTGAATTGTGATGCACCTGGATTCTTCTCTCAAGGTGCAGGGCTTCTCCACAGAGAAATTTGAAAATTTAATATTGAGAGTACAAGAAAGAATAAGACAGTACTATTACTAAGTAATTTGTCTAGGACAGGGTGAGCACAAGTTATAATCACGGTTCTAGAACAGTTGTAGTAAAATAAGCTGCAGATTTATATATTATCGGAGTGGATATGGTTAAAGCATGAGTTAGTTTTCATGCACTTAATGTATGCCTTTTCCACCACAAACAAGTTATTCTACAAGCAAGGAGTTGCTATAACTAGAACAATGTGAAAGCAGATTGAAGTTGCCTCTTATTGATTATTATTCAAATGTGTTTGCACCAAAGATTTCCATATATTTTTTAGTTTTCTTTGTTATAGACTAAAGTCTTGTTGTCATGGTGAACTTCTATGCTGCTTAATGGTACTCACATGACAACTATTGTTGTTTGCTTAGAAAAGTTTTCGCGCCATTTGATCATTCGTATACCAAAGACTGCATTCAAGGATAACTCCCATGTTGGTGCATTTATCTCTGAGGTATTATTCAATCTCAATCTTTAGTTTTGCTGCATTCTGTAAATTTATAAATTTCAGTTACTGAATACCTTGTTATGCTGGTTATATTTATCTTTTTCAATTGCTACGCAGCTTGCTGTACTGGTTATATTCAAGCAAACAACAAATCTAAATTTATACATTTTTGCAATACATGGTGGAAGTACATATGTGAAACGTCTGTTTAATGTGTATTGTATTAGCAGCGAGCCACCAATAGAGCAAGTACAACATAGAACATCGAGGAAAAATTACAGTCCTTTCATTCTTCCAGTAAGGGATTGAAAGCCCCTTGATAAACAGGTTCCATGTTATCTTCTAGAAAACATGGCTGTCACTGTTCAACAAGATAATTAAATAGTTGGGTAGTGTGGTTTCTGTTTCCTTTTTTTGGGGTGGGGTGGGGTGGGGTGGGGGGGTATTCTAGAATATTTTTGTTGTGGGAAAATAAAATGCTTATATTAGGGTTCCAACCTAGTCATACATGGCATCTGCATAGGCGGTCAGCACAAGTCAAGACAGTCAACAAAAGTCCGAGCAAGCTATCATGGGCCTAAGCAGGCCATAATGGTCAACAAGTCAAAGGAAGAGGGGCAAATAAAAGGACAAGTCAAAGATTAAGACATAGAAGCAAAGAGGTTCATTTGCCACATTTCAGGGACTTACCACATTTCAGGACAGACAGCTAGTCAATTCATTTTCTGTTTTCTTTTGTAATGAAAATACATCACTGATGTTAGAAAAACAAAAAAAAAACTTCGAATTTAAATGGAGACTATATGTTTTCCAATATATGCTTAAGATGTTTTTTTGGCAATGGGGTTTATGTTCAGAGAAATAGATTTTTTCGCATCCTTTGGGGTTCAAGGGCAGTGTTTGATTGTGTTGCATGTTCTATAACCTTGATAAACTGTATTGCTTCCTGTGGCTTCCAGAATGAAATATTATTCTTCTCCACAGATCTGCTCTCGGATCGCCGCTCAACGTGCAGCCAATCCCAACCTTGATAAGCTGTATATTACAAAAGATAGCGGCGCAGAACCTGTTGATCAGCTCTTTGTAGATACTGCTGTATACTCTCGTAATCGCTGCTTCCGTTTAGCCTTCTCATCAAAGTCTGGGAAAAAATCATTTCTTGTGGCTACTGGACGTTTCAAATGTAAGAACATGGTAAGCAGCTCTTGACCACAGGCTCGTTTTTATGCTAGACAAAAGATATGGCTTTAATGGATGACTTAATTGCAAAAAACCACCACAATTGTGGCTACAGAGTAAAAAAAACCACCACCTTTTTTTTTTGCAAAAATCAACCAGCATCCAATAGTCTGTTTACAGAAAACACGAATCACACGATTAAGCACCGATTGACGCTGAATCTGACTGGTGGGTGGGTCCTGCTATAAGTGATGATGTGGTAACCAAAACTCACACCGTTAGGGCTTGGGGCGAGCTGGTGCGCGTAATGTTGCTCCCCGCCCATCTCCTGCTGCCCAATGGAGTGTAGAAATAGCATGCTGCGGGGAAACAGGACGGTCTCCTGCTGGCCGGAGGGCGCGGCTCTGCCGTTGGAGATCTCGCAACAGCAGTTTGTCACGCTGGAAGCGAAGGGGAAGGTGGTGTGTGGGGTGCAGGGTGCTCCATCCCAATCGTCTCCCCCTCCTGGACCGGCGCGATCGGGATGGAGCACCCTGATCGGGATATAAACAATAATATTTTTAGAGAAGCTCTGAACTATGTGTTTACATGTACGGTTTATGTGTAAAAGACTAGGTTTACAGCTACTAGGCCTTGTAACTTTACTTTTAATAAAAGAGATGCATTTGTACATGTAACAGAAGAGAAAAACTAGACCCACAGGGGTTAGTACCCTGCAGATTTCTTATTTAAAATGGGAGAAAACCGTGAGATGCCCGCGGAGTCCAGGACTCGAAGGCGTGTGGGTAGGTGTGGACATGCACCTAGCCAAAATGAGTGACACTCGGTTCTCTTGTGTACATGTAACAAATCTGGAAATTCCATGAGAAAACTATTATCGCATTGTCAGTTAAAACTATAAAATGGCAATGCATTGCAGATGGTAAAATAAAGAATTTAATATTATATCTGAAAATATTTTGAAGCACTATTTCCAAATATAATGTAACTTAATAAGGTTCCATAAATGACCTGGGAATTCATCCCAAACCAGCTTTTTAAAAATAGGCCGGTGCAGACAGCTCTTTTTTCAGATCAAAATCGAGTATCGACTCATGCAACCTTCGAATTGTGGGTTGTGTCAACAGTTTTTAATATCTTTTGGCATGAGGAATTTAAATGAATGCTGAAATGCAGTCGGCGATTAGATTTTTGTCTGCACTGCAGTCCCTATGTGCTTGCAGTCTTGCAGACAAATCAACTTGACAGTTGCAGGTTTTCATGTGATGGTGATGCTATACAGTCTCTGGTTCCCTTTTCCTGTCATAGCGTCATTATCTTTTACCCCTAATGTTACCCACTGTTATCCACATGCAAACTTGCGAGGTTTATCTCAATATTGCATCTGATAGGCTGATATGATGTTCTATTTGTTTACAGAATGACAAGGAACTATTTATGGAGTCACTTATTTGCAGACTAGATGATGACTGCGATAAGCTTTTGATCTGCAAACTTGATTTGGAATGCAAGAAAGCATTACATTTTGACACTGAAGCCAGCGTTACACGAGTGAGTATTTGCGGTTTCATTACTGATGTATTTTTACTATGTTGAGTTTATATATGATTTTTTCTCTAATGTGCCATTCTTAGATTCAAGGAAAAAACTGCCGGGTTGCCATTGATACTTACCGAAGTGATTTTCCTCAAGCATATACTTACGGGAGATCTCCTTTTCCAGCTCTGGACGGCTTTATTGAATCTATAGCTTCCTTTGGAAGTGTCTCAGGTTTTTGGTTCTTCCTCACAGATATCCTTCTACTCCCTTCATCCGGAAATATGGGGCACATGATCTTTTCTTGACCAGCAATTAGTCCAACTACATGTAGATTATCTGATACAAAATCGATATCGGTGAGAAGTGCTTTTATACTACGAACCAATGATGTTGATCTTGTATCACACAGTCCACATACTGCTGAACAAATTCTCGGCCAGAGATAAATCTTGAGAAGCGCTGCACCTTCTATTCCTGGATGGTGGACTATTTTTGTTTGAGACGGTGGTCATTTTTCTAGCATACATTTATGTGTTATACAAGACTCAGTTTCAAAAGTTTTGTCTGCCTCCGGCAGTCTATTTGAAATTCTGAAATGTGTGTTTGTGGGCCGTCCTGTCAAAGAACGTGGTTCCACAACATGTCTATAGTAGTTATGTTGCCATTGATGGTTTTTATTCTGAAGATTCAAAATGGTAGTCTTGACAAACCCCTTAATTTTTTTATGCAATCATGAGTGATGAAACATAATAAATAATAGGGAGGATTGCTCATCTCCGAAAAAACATTGTCACCATGTTAGTAACTGTATAGACTTGTTATCTACGGTTTGACAATTGCGCATGTCCTGTACTGACGGTTTGACGTTCCCTATTCATACGGAGGCGCAGCACCAACCCACAACTCAATACTCAACAGTATTAACACATGTCTAACTTGGATGTAGCCCACGCATTTATTTAGCTATTCTGTTGTGTACTCTCAGCCAATGTATGCTATTTGAACTATAATCAACGGAATACGTGTGCATTTCAACTATCCATTCCAGCATTGTAGCTGAGTGGTGTTAGGTATATCACATCTTCTTTCCACTTCATGAGCCAAGATGGTTCACCGAGCAGCACTACCTCTAGCAGCACTGTTTGGTCACATCTGCTATTGCCTTTTCTACTCTACTAGTGCACCACATCTGCACAACGGACCTTTCCTGTCTGCTCCTTCAGGTCCAGGACTACTGCCCGTGATGCCACCTTTTCGTGGTGCTCCTAGCGAGATGCTATTTTTTGACTTCATGTCGACGTCCTAGGACTCCAGTGTGCTAGAGTAGAACAGTATTATCTTGTTGTCAGTTAAAACCGTTAAATCAAAATGTAATGGATTAAAAAGATGAATATAGGTATATATGAAACTTAGAACTTAGAAGCATATAATGTCAAAACATAACCTGAGCGTATGCTGTGTAGTTGTGTGCTGCTGCTGCCTTGGTGATGTATGAATACGGCACATTGCTACACTAGCATGCTGGCCATGCATGTGACACTACCTTCAGTTGGAAATGCGTCTTCCTAAGCCCCTCTACAGTAAAATAAAAAAGAATGGTTTCTGGCCATTAATCCTGAACTTTTGCTGCGCTGTTTCATTTGCTGAAGTCTTCACACTATTGGTGTTTCCACAGATAATATTGTAATATATTTTTAGTAGATTATTTCTTAGTACTCTTATTTGATTAATTTTATGCTGAAAGCAAATAAATGCTGCATTTTGGGAGATGCAAAAGTCTTACTCTTTCATCACTATCTTAAACATTTATTTATTATTGCAGGGAAAATTCGATGCTGGTACTGGTTTTCCCAAGATGGTTTAATGATTTATAGCATGTCAAGGAGTAGATACTGTGAGCATATTGGAAGAGAGCATAAAAGCAATCATGGTAACATTTTACCGTTCTCTGTATATGACTTCCTTGCACAGCAGTGCATTACTTTGTTGATGCTGCTTGCACATGTACCATAATCAGTTAGTTGAGAAAATACCATAAGTTTATACTGTATTTTGTGTATGCTACTATAGTGTTGTTTGGATGTGTACCATCATGTGTTTGCTCTTAATTTACTGTTAGCATTTTTGCAAGAACAAATGTATAATGGCCATGTGCTGCTGCAACAAATCCTTGTGTTATGTTCTTTGCCTTTAGTATACAATATTTGACCAAATAATACTGGACATGTTTGTTAAGCATTACAATCATCTCATGTTGTGTTCATCTGCTAGCTCACTCTGCTGCAAAATCATTGTAAGTGCATAGTATCATAATTCTCTATTAATGAGGATGCTTGAAGTAGTTAGCCTATAATAGCTGTAATGAATTTTTTTGCAAAAAAAATTCACAAACCCTACAAAGATGATCAAAGTAGGAAACATTAACTGTGTTCCGGTGACATGTGGCCCTCAACCCCCCTTTCAGCCTTCACTAGATGTTTTCAGTTTAGATGAATACTTGCAAGCAAAATTGCCTGCACATGTAGGTGTGTTTTCTGAAGTTTGTCACTACTTCATGTTAGCATATTAGCTAATCACTAATCCTGACTGACGGTGCACCAGTTATGTACATTGTGGATTTCCAAAGAGCTGCGTATTACCAGAAGTGTTATGACCCTGATTGTCGAGGTAAGAAAGGAACATTGATTGTTCCAGTAACTCTCATTTTTCACTATAATCATTTCCTCTTAACATGAGTGCTTTGGAATGAACAGGGTACCGTTCTCCACTGCGTGCCGTACCCTTGGATGTGATTCCTGAGCTCACCACCTCCATAGCCGGATCGGCCCGGAGAGATTATCAAGGGAATGTTGTAGAAATCAATATGGAAGGCGGCGGAAACTATGGTAACTCTGTTATGGGGAGCGGGGAGGAGGAGGAGGAGGATCCTGGTTGGTGGGAAGAAGCGGTGAAGTTTGCTGACAGTGTCGAGAATGTCGGTCATGCTCCTCCTGCATCTTGTAACTTGGTTAGTAGTTTGTGTCACTGCTCGCTTTTGCTCCCCCAAGTTTGTCGGTCGAAGTCATGATCCCTGATATGTGTGTATGCGCAGGAGGATGGCGGCTGTGATGATGCTGACTGGTGGACGGATGTGGAAAGGTTTATGGTGCAGATGGAATCACAGGGCGATGCATAGGGAGGGTTCTTGCAGCCACGGTTACTGAACACGTTCGTTCATGGTAGATGTAGATGTAGCTGCCATAAGGTACATAGAATGCCTGCCATTTGGTTCTCAGAATCTGTTTGAGGGAGGCGATGTGTATTTAATTGTTTGACAAGGTAAATTGCATTGGTAATCCACAGATGAGCCCAGGCTCCTCTCGATGAACAGTAAATTCAAAAAAATAGCAAAAAATGTATCTGAATTTTGTAGGCATCTAAGATGCTTGGATGTGCTAGGAGCGTGCAAATTTCTATTATTAGCAAGAAACAATGTGATGGTGAGATTTGAGGAGGGACTAATGGTATTGACATAAATTTCCTATTATTAAAAGAAAAAACAAATTGGTGTACAATGAGACGCATGAACGTATGGGGTTGCTCTAAGTTGAGTTTGTTTTTCTGGGCTAATTCGATAGATGCCATTGCAATTCTAGCAAATTTGAGAAAACTTTCAAAGTTTAAAAAGTGCCACTACAATTCTCATGTATGTCCATACAGTCGATACGACCGAGGAGAGGGAGTCAGGGAGCAAGAGAGGTTTTCTTTTTTTTTTTTTTAAATCAACACGTTGAATATTTTTCAAATACATGATGAATATATTTTCAAATACACGTTTTCAAATTTCTTTGAATACATGATAAACATTGTTTCAAATACACGTTGACCATTTTTTATGAATGTCATGTAACGTTTTAAAAACTTAGTGGGAACATTTTTTTTACATTGTATAAACATTTTAAATGGACATTTCTTTTGAAACCCGTGAACATTTATAAAATATCATATTTTCTTGAATGGTACATTTTTTTGGTGAATGTATGTTAATATTATTTTACATTGTACGGGCATTTATCTAAAAATGTCATAAACATATTTTTGAAACACGTGATTTTTAATTTCATTAACATTTTTAATGCTATCAACATTTTTTACACCATATGCACATTTTTTAAATGTGTGACATCCCTTTTAAAGATTCAACTAAATTAATTATTGAATTAAGTACGCAATCTAACAAATTAACGCTACTGGGCCAGCCCACTTCGCGCTCTGCGGGAGGGGAAAACGGGCGCATTGCTGTTTGGGCTAATTATGGGCGTCATGGCCCAGCGGGTCCCTCGCAATGGCCAGACACACAGCGTACGTCAAGGCCCATCTACCGGCTCCCTAAACCCTAGCACCTCTCCCCTGCTTCATCCACCAGCCGCCAGAGCCATACCCTCTCTCCCTCCACCGGCTCTCCTCTCCCTTCCTCGTCCTCCCTCCCTCCACCGGCGGCTCTTCCCTCCTCCTCGCCACCCCACCACCCGTCGTCGTCGTCGGCAAGATGCCGAAGAAGAGCAAGAAGAGCAAGAGCAAGCGCGTCACGCTCAAGGCGAAGCACAAGGTGCTGCGCAAGGTCAAGGAGCACCACCGCAAGAAGCGCAAGGAGGCGAGGAAGGAGGGCAAGACCGGCCGGAGCAAGGTCGAGAAGGACCCCGGGATCCCCAACGAGTGGCCCTTCAAGGAGCAGGAGCTCAAGAACCTGGAGGTCCGCCGCGCCATGGCCATCAAGGAGCAGGAGGACAAGAAGGAGGCGCGCAGGGAGAGGGTAAGCGACCGCCCGCCTCTCCTCTTACTTTCGCCCCTGGCGTGCTGCCACCAATTTCTCAGTGTTCGGTCGGGGTCACGAGACCAAATTATTAGTCGTCGTTGATGATCTTATTATTTCTCAGTGTCAAACGATCACTCTTCCATAGTTCCGTAGGTGTCATTAGATGCTTGCCTACATGGATTTGTTGGCTAGATGATGAGAGTTGATTTCCTTTGCGAACTCTGCCTTCGGAAGTCTATTGTTGAGGCTGTCTGATTGCAGAAGTTGAACACTGATCAAATATTGTGCCCTCCTATTTCAGGCTAGGAAGAGAAAGCTTGGAATACCCGACGATGAAGACATGGCTAATGACAATGACGCAGCAGAGGAGACTGCTGCTTTAGCGGTGCCTAAGACCAATGGTTAGCTTCTTTTCCCCCACTGCCGGCGTTTTTTGCGCCTACTGCTTGCGTGAGTATTATTGACTAAAGCTGCTGAATGTGTCTTCAGACCATTCGGAGAGAGCCTTCTACAAGGAGCTGGTCAAAGTCATCGAAGCTTCCGATGTGATTCTCGAGGTTCTTGATGCAAGGGACCCGCTTGGCACTCGTTGCGTTGACATGGAGAAGATGGTCAGGAAGGCTGATCCAACTAAACGGATTGTGCTGCTTCTCAATAAGATAGGTATAATGCAGCTTTTGATTACTTTGTTTATCATCGGTGTACCTCTCCTATCTTTCTGCATCTTATGGTCATCTTTTTTGTGGATTGCAGATCTTGTCCCCAAGGAGTCGGTGGAGAAGTGGCTTTCATATCTAAGGGAGGAATTGCCAACTGTTGCATTCAAGTGCAACACTCAAGAGCAGAGGACCAAGCTGGGATGGAAATCATCAAAGCTCGATAAAACAAGCAATATCCCACAAAGCAGTGATTGTCTTGGTGCTGAGAATCTGATTAAACTGCTGAAGAATTATTCCAGGAGTCATGAGGTATCCTATCTCGATGTTTTTAGAGATGATAGAAGACTGTCTTTGTTTGGGTGTATTTATCTAGCTTCATTTAGGAGTTTCACTTGTACTTCATGCTATTGAATTTTGTCCTTTTGCCTTGTTGTCCTGTTCCATGGAAGCCATATCAACATTGACAGCCAGTTTTATTTTCACGCACGCACCTAAATTTTCTGTGTGGACGTTGTTTAATCTCATCATGACATTTTGATAACTACTACTGATTTTACAGTGGTCTTGTGCCTAAATTTTACTATTGGGTTGTGTTTGCAGCTCAAGTTGGCAATTACTGTGGGTATCGTTGGCCTTCCTAATGTTGGCAAGAGCAGTCTAATCAACAGTTTGAAGAGGTCCCGCGTGGTTAATGTCGGTTCTACTCCAGGGGTTACTAGATCAATGCAGGAAGTTCAGTTAGACAAGAAGGTGAAGTTGTTGGATTGTCCTGGTGTTGTGATGCTCAGATCTGCCAGCAGTGGTGTGTCTGTAGCCCTTCGCAACTGCAAAAGAGTTGAGAAGATGGAAGATGTAATCACTCCTGGTAGGTGCTATCTTGTATTGTTTTTTATCATCATTCCAGCCAGCTTTTTGATAATTTATATTCATCCTAGTTACTGTACTCCTAGTTTACTTTGCTGATACTAATCTGACAGCAAAGCTAGTATGATAGTGTACCTGGAAATGCATCGTGCAATGACTTACTCCATATTTACTGTATTCTTGCAGTTAAAGAAATCCTTGGTCTT
Organism: Triticum aestivum; assembly: GCF_018294505.1. Classification (NCBI taxonomy): domain Eukaryota; kingdom Viridiplantae; phylum Streptophyta; class Magnoliopsida; order Poales; family Poaceae; genus Triticum; species Triticum aestivum. The sequence continues at coordinate 52,076,198 of NC_057799.1, read as the reverse complement.
TGCCCACAAGAGAAATTGCTGTCTCTGTACAAGGTGCCAAGCTTTACTTCAGTTGATGATTTCCTTCAAAAACTTGCTACACTCAGGGGGAAATTGAAAAAAGGTGGTATAGTGGATGTGGAAGCTGCTGCGAAAATAGTGATTCATGACTGGAATGAAGGTACAATTGACAAGTTATCCTGTAATTGTTAATTTATTATTTTGTTTCCAAGCCATCTAACCCTCTTGTTATTAGGCAAGGTACCCTACTTTACACTGCCACCTAAAAGGGATGTTGTGGAGGACGCCAATGCAGTAATTATCACAGAAGACGGAAGTGAATTTAATGTTGATGAAATTTACAAAGCTGAGTCTTCATATATTAGTGGTCTAAAATCTATGGAGGAGTTCAGTCATATAGAAATTCCAGCTAATGCCCCACCAGAGATTGATGAAGCGATGCTCGAGGTATTTCTTGCAGCTTCAGTGGTCTTCCTTTAATTGACGCGGCAATGGTATTATTGTAGATTTTTGCAGCCAGCTACCCCTTTCTTGACAGTATTCTACACTTTGGTTCCTACATATGCTTGGTTGGCCATGTTCTAATTCTAACTAACCAAGTTATAAACTGTAGACCTGTCAAAGGCTTTTGGTAGACATAAACGAAGCAGGCTTGGGTATCTCTTGTGTTGGGAGACGTCAAGTTAACTTTCAAGTTGCATATTACTAGTAGTACAGCTATAGATGACATTTGTCTTGCACTGAACAGGATCCCCCAACGCAAAGTGCGCCTGTGAAGGACGAATCGATGTCGGACGTGAACGACCGTGAAGGAAGCAAGGCGGCGGCCAGCGGTGGCACGCAGCACGACAAGCTGTACACTGCTGAGGGCATCCTTGACCCCCGCAAGAAGAAAGCGGAGAAGAAGCGGCGCAAGGGGAACAAGTTCAGCGTGCTGAACGACATGGACGCGGACTACGACTTCAAGGTGGATTACCAGATGAAGGATGCCTCCCCCGCGGACGACGAAGATGGCGATGGCGGCAAGGGCGAAGGCGAAGAGCCCAAGGGTGAAGACGACAAGAAAGACGCCCCTGCTGCGGAGTGCGAGCCCATGACGAGTTGATGATGCCTGAGGTAAAACCGCAGGTTTTGGGAGTGCGGATTAGTAGGGAGGGTTGTATTACAACTGTATGATGTGGGCTGCCAACAATTGGCAGGAGTTTTGTACGCCGTTAGGTTTAATGATGAAGACAGATGCAACAAATGGGATGATGCTTGTTTTTTCCCCTCGGTTTTTTTTGTCTTGATAAATTAGTAATTACACGTGCACGGTTTGGACTGTCAAAGAGAGTACAAGAAAGAAAATAGAAAAACTGACGTCGACGTGATGATGGCGTAAGTTTCCTCTGTTAATTTTGGGGGCAACCTACATAGGCGTGTCTTCAAACTTCTGAACCCTCAAAGAGAATGCATTCACCTGTCAGCAAAGCCATAGCCAAGCTGCAGCATCACCTCTCCTCTCCTGAATCTGAATCAATAGGCAGTGTCAGCCAATGGGTAGGCCAAAGCCAGCCCCTACAGATGCTTCTCCCCATGTACAAATCACATATACAATCGTGAGCGGCAACGAGAGATCGGAAGTAAGTTTAAAGCGTGTTAATTGGCATCGTGATGACGTGCGTGTCTCCATGAGTAGTGAAGTTACTTCTTTTGCTCTGGTTCGTGATTCCCTATAGGAGAGAAGGAAACTAACGACACAAACTCTAGTAGAATCGTCATTGACAAAAATACGATGAAGACAATCGTCAAAGAATATGGAGACTCAAGAGCTAGTGGAGCGAAAGTCACAATGGCTAAAACACAACCTTCATATTTCACTTTTCATGTAGGATTTCGTTTGTCATTGGATACCTACTTCTTGGTAGGTGGGGACCAATTCCCACCTACCATGAAATTTCCGTCCCGCCACGTTCCCACCACGTGGGTGAAATTATGGAGTGCAACCCACGCTATCCCTCCCGTACTCCAAATATGAAGGTTGGAGACCAAATATGGAGCTCCCTTTATAAAATATATGGCGATTTTGACAGGTATGATGACTCTACTAGAGTTGTTTTTTGTGTGGTTTGTGCTACATATGACAATTATTATGCAATTTCGGAAAATATGGCGATTCTACTAGAGTTGCTTAAGATCGCCTTGCCCTTGCATTTTGTGTTGATGACGAAGTGCTTCGGGTATTTGTTCATGACGAAACACGTGGGGGCGAAGAGAGCCGGGAAGAAACACGCGAGTGGAGTGGGGATGTGGACGCGCACAATATCGCAATGTCAATTAACTCGCTTCAACTACGACGACAAGAGTCACATTATAAAATAAGATACAATCTCATTTTCCTTCTTTAACTATGCTTTCGCATCGTAATTTTACTTTTGTGGTAGTTTTTTAATACTAAAAGACATTTCTTCCCCAATTTCATTTAAAGAAGCTACATGTCTTTACTGCCAGAACCAACCATGTCATATGTGCGACAAATACTCGTCTAACACTTGTACGATGCATGCCCAGCACCCCTCGATCAACATAGCTGCTATACGTACGACATTTTCATGTCGGAAACACATACGATGTGCGGTTGCATGTCCTTTCGTCCAATCAACCAGCTCCATCGGGAAAAGAAAACCAATGCAGCATGTTGTCTAGTGAAGACACGTCAGATCGTATGTACAAAGATCGTGTGCAAAGCAATTTCGCTCGATCAAATAAACACACAAACGTGAGACGCGTGATGTAGGGTCGGATGCAGACCGGACAGTAAAACATCCGATGTGATTCAATTTCGCAGCGAGAACACACCACCACCCAAAAGGTCACTCATACATCAGAGGGAGACTTACAAATAACTTGCATCAAGCACACCACTAAGTAAGGCTAAGTATTTTCACAAAAAAGTAAGCCCAAGCAATTTTCTAAAAAAAGTAAGGTGAGCAAACTGGAAATAAGCAGCACGAAACAAAATGCTGAGAACTATGCAGACTAGCAAGTCTACCCAGTGCAAAGCAAACACTTCCATCAAAGGATCACACATGTTTGATTAACGACACAACAACAACAATAAGAAAACTCTAAGATCACCTTACCCTTGCATTTTGTCTCCTTTTCTTCAACCAACCAGTCTTGGTATCCATGATGTCCAACTCCTTATCGCTTGCAAGATCTCATCCGCGACTTGTTCCAGTAGCTTTGCCGTAGCCCAATCTTGCATCCTTCTTCCCCCGCAAGTCACTCCAAATATTAATCCAGGGTGTTCCTATGTATAATACATCAATAGGCTAAGCAAGCCATTTCTGCTGGAAGCAAACAAGGTTACGAGCCTTCCAAATGTCCCAGAGCACTGCTACAATACCCATAGAAAAAAACTTCCTTTTTCTGTCACCCATGCCTTCTAACCACAAATTAAAACATGTGTTAGCATGAGCAAAGCGGCAGTTAAAAACAAGGTAGCAACTAATCACGTTCCAAATATATCTTTGCCGGAGATCCATCCCTTCGGGAGGAGGAATTCGAAGTCATCGTCATCACCAACACTCCGGTCATAATTGGGATCAGTATCTTCATCAACACTGTCATCTCTGTCGTGGACTTAACACGGCAGATACCCTAGCAGAAGGATTTAGGTATGGAGCCATCGCAACTAGGCTAGCTTGAAGGGGTTAAACGGGACAAAGGACACAGAGAGTTTACCCAGGTTCGGCCCCTCTCAACGAGGTAAAAGCCTACTCCTGCTTTAGGTTGTATTGCTTGGTTTTCGATTACCAGGGAGCGAATACGCTTGACCTAGTTCTCGACTTGTTGTTTCTTGTCCTAACCCGCCGCCGGGTCACCCCTTTATATACACAGGTTGATGCCTGACGGCTTACAGAGTCCCGGCCGGCTCATACACAACATGTCCGGCTCGGTGACTAACTAAAACTTGCCTTACAATACAAGTTACACATATGGCGGTTCATCCTCTTGGGCCTCAAGTCGCCTCTGGGTCTTGGGCCTTCAATAGGCTTGCTTCATGACACGCCATCCTCATCTTTAAGTCGCCAGCGGTATGACCCGGCCCCTCCTGGGCGGGTTATACCCAATAGTTATATCCTCAACATTAAGCCCTGGGTTGATTAGAATTTGTTCACATCAATCTTCAGTACTTGACTTAGCAAAATCTTCCATCATCAATTTTATGAACTTGTGGTAACCCGCCATGACGTCAGCTCACAGATTTATGTTAACCCGCCATGACGTCACCTCGCATTAACTTCACAAGAATATCTCATCATATCTTCATCTTTAATAGACCTCTCGAAAATCGAGGCGTCCGTGCAATCACATAAACATTTTTGGCCTCCTCGATTCCCGCGCATGCCATCTATCCATTGCCTTATAAATAGGGACAGGGGGCCCCTATTTTCACTTTTACCCCCTGCTGCTGCCTCTTCTTCTCCTTCCTCTCGACGCTAACGCGACCAGAGCTCCGCCACCGCCATCGACCTTCTTCCACTGCATCAACTCCGGCCGCTGCATCACCCTGAACAGACCAGAGCTCCGCGGGGCACCTCCGCTGTCCATCAGCATTAGTAAGTTCGACTTCATCCCAAAACAGATCTGTACTTAAGGTTTTCACTTGTTCGTCGGTGTTCTTCGCCATTCTTCGTCTTCTCCTCTAGATCGAGTAGTTTTTGATCTGAACATGGTACCAAACTTGTGCGGTAGCAATTTAGCACTTGTTTTTAATATCCGAATACCTCCCCTCCATAGAAGATCTCTTCTGAGCACATGAACTTTTTTGCTGCCGCCACTTTAGGTTTAGAATTTTCTTCATTTTCTGAACTGCTGCAGATCCAAAATTACAATACCAATCTGTGAAAACTGTTTGTCCAACACTTAGCAATCCTTCACTTATAGATATGAAATATGATAACTGTTTGGGCGGCTTAACTGATAAGCCATAACCCGCCATGTACCATTAGTCCCCTTTTAAGCCGCTAATAGATATATCTGCATAACTCACTGCTATCTTCCGGCTTAACACATTGGCTCTTTATAGCACTTTATTACTTTTGAATCAATTGGCCGGCTTAACAGCAGAATCTTAAACCGACAATATTTCTTTCTTCTAGGCCTTCATCCTCAAAAATGACTAAGACTGTCACCGCATGCAACTGGGTCGTTTCCCGGGTCACCGAGGAAGCATTGAACGAATATGTCCAGACAGGTGCTTAGCCAAGAAAGTTGTCATCCATTGGAGGGTTCCAGGCACAGAAACCCCTCCTGAGCCCAAGGATGGTGAAGTAATTGTCTTCACTGATCATCTGCTCCGGGGTTTTGGCCCTCCCGACTCAAAATTCTTTCGCGATGTGCTGCACTTTTTCAAGCTCCATCCTCAAGATATTGGGCCAAATTCCGTTTCAAACATATGCAACTTTCAAGTGTTCTGCGAGGTGTACCTTCAACAGGAGCCCACTGTAGAACTGTTCAGGGAGTTCTACTATTTAAACCGGCAGACCGAGTTCATAGACGGGCCCAACCTAGAATTAGGTGGCATTTCAATTCAAAGGCGGAAAGAAGCCACCTTCCCAGCCGCCAAACCACCCATTCATCCCAAGGACTGGAACCAAACTTGGTTTTATTGCCAAGACACTTCTCCAAAAGGGAAAAAAAAATCCTCTGCCAGGTTATCGTGCCAGCCGGCTTAGCAACAGGCATCCTCTTCCTGACCGCATCAGCACAGCGGAACGGAAAAAATATATGCTCGTCTTTTCAAAGATCCGAGCCTTAATGGCCAACGGCTTAACCGGAATCGACCTGGTTCGCTGCTGGGTCGCATGGAGAATTTTGCCCTTAAGCCGTCACCCCGGCGTAATGTGCGAGACTGTTGGAAATATGCCCTAGAGGCAATAATAAATGGTTATTATTATATTTCTTTGTTCATGGTAATTGTCTATTGTTCATGCTATAATTGTATTGTCCGAAAATCGTAATACATGTGTGAATACATAGACCACAAAGTGTCCCTAGTAAGCCTCTAGTTGACTAGCTCGTTGATCAACAGATAGTCATGGTTTCCTGACTATGGACATTGGATGTCATTGATAACGGGATCACATCATTAGGAGAATGATGTGATGGACAAGACCCAATCCTAAGCATAGCATAAAAGATCGTGTAGTTTCGTTTGCTAGAGCTTTTCCAATGTCAAGTATCTTTTCCTTAGACCATGAGATCGTGCAACTCCCGGATACCGTAGGAGTGCTTTGGGTGTGCCAAACGTCACAACGTAACTGGGTGACTATAAAGGTGCACTACGGGTATCTCCGAAAGTGTCTGTTGGGTTGGCACGGATCGAGACTGGGATTTGTCACTCCGTGTGACGGAGAGGTATCTCTGGGCCCACTCGGTAATGCATCATCATAATGAGCTCAATGTGACTAAGGCGTTAGTCACGGGATCATGCATTGCGTTATGAGTAAAGAGACTTGCCGGTAACGAGATTGAACAAGGTATTGGGATACCGACGATCGAATCTCGGGCAAGTAACATACCGATTGACAAAGGGAATTGCATACGGATTGATTGAATCCTCGACACCGTGGTTCATCCGATGAGATCATCGTGGAACATGTGGGAGCCAACATGGGTATCTAGATCCCGCTGTTGGTTATTGACCGGAGAGGCGTCTCGGTCATGTCTGCATGTCTCCCGAACCCGTAGGGTCTACACACTTAAGGTCCGGTGACGCTAGGGTTGTAGAGATATATGTATGCGGAAACCCGAAAGTTGTTCAGAGTCCTGGATGAGATCCCGTACGTCACGAGAGGTTCCGGAATGGTCCGGAGGTGAAGAATTATATATAGGAAGTCAAGTTTCGGCCACCGGGAAAGTTTCGGGGGTTACCGGTATTGTACCGGGACCACCGGAAGGGTCCTGGGGGTCCACCGGGTGGGGCCACCTATCCCGGAGGGCCCCGTGGGCTGAAAGTGGAAGGGAACCAGCCCTTAGTGGGCTGGGGCGCCCCCCTTGGGCCTCCCCCCATGCGCCTAGGGTTGGGAACCCTAGGGTGGGGGGGCTTTCCCCTTGCCTTGGGGGGCAAGCAACCCCTTTCCACCCCTTGGCCGCCGCCCCCCAACCCTAGATGGGTTTTGGCCGGCTCGCCCTCCCAAGGGGGCTTATATAAAGGGGGGGGGGAGGGAGGGCAGCAACCTACAGCCTTGGGCGCCTCCCTCCTCCCTGCTACACCTCTCTATCTCTCGCAGAAGCTCGGCGAAGCCCTGCCGGAGACCCGCTACATCCACCACCACGCCGTCGTGCTGCTGGATCTCCATCAACCTCTCCTTCCCCTTGCTGGATCAAGAAGGAGGAGACGTCGCTGCACCATACGTGTGTTGAACGCGGAGGTGCCGTCCGTTCGGCACTCGGTCATCGGTGATTTGGATCACGGCGAGTACGACTCCGTCATCCACGTTCATTGGAACTCTTCCGCTCGCGATCTACAAGGGTATGTAGATGCACTCCTTTCCCCTCGTTGCTAGTATACTCCATAGATGCATCTTGGTGAGCGTAGGAAAATTTTAAAATTATGCTACGATTCCCAACAAGTACACCGGCAACTTAAAAGACCCACAACGCCACTGCCAGATTAAGTTGACTGACGATGATACCAATAACATGACCAAGTCCCTGTTGAATGAGAGCTTGGTAGATTGCAGTAAAACCGGACTGAATCCTTTCTGCACTCTCAACCAGCCACCAGTTGTAAGCATTATAACAATTTTCAGTTGAATCATATCTTCAATTAAACTGTCTTCTTATAACTATTTAATCTCCACAGGCCAATTCTCCTTTTTGGAATAGGAAGCTGCAGGATAAACCGGGCAAGAAGACCTGGACAAAGAATAAGGCTCAGAAAAGCCTGCCCAGCAAAAGACCAACACCCCCGAGCCTTTTGACTTGGATGACGTTGAGTCGGAGGTAGAACTCGACTCCCTTGGCTCATTTTTTGTACATCTTATTGATAATGATCACTATCAGGATGACGCGGAACGCAGCCACGCAGATGGCGAAGAGGTAACTATCCTTTCCTCCAACTCAGAACCTCTGCCAATACAGAAAGTGAAGGAAATATGCCCTAGAGGCAATAATAAAGTTATTATTTATTTCCTTATTTCATGATAAATGTTTATTATTCATGCTAGAATTGTATTAACCGGAAACATAATACATGTGTGAATACATAGACAAACAGAGTGTCACTAGTATGCCTCTACTTGACTAGCTCGTTAATCAAAGATGGTTATGTTTCCTAGCCATTGACATGAGTTGTCATTTGATTAACGGGATCACATCATTAGGAGAATGATGTGATTGACTTGACCCATTCCGTTAGCTTAGCACTCGATCGTTTAGTATTCTGCTATTGCTTTCTTCATGACTTATACATGTTCCTATGACTATGATATTATGCAACTCCCGTTTACTAGAGGAACACTTTGTGTGCTACCAAACGTCACAACGTAACTGGGTGATTATAAAGGTGCTCTACATGTGTCTCCGAAGGTACTTGTTGAGTTGGCGTATTTCGAGATTAGGATTTGTCACTCCGATTGTCGGAGAGGTATCTCTGGGCCCACTCGGTAATGCACATCACTATAAGTGTGATGCCCGGGTAATTAAGCTACAGAAATCCCACGCTAATGGTGCCACGTTACCTCCGTTACTGTTGCTAATCTATCGTTAGATCTAAACCGGTCCAAAATTCAAATTCAAAATTTGGTAAATAATAAAAGTTTTCAAACATTAAAATAAAAATGTTCGGTTTGTACTAAATATTACATAGATAATTACCCTAACTGCTACCCCCTCCCCACGTCGCCACTCCCCCCTACCGATCCGATCTGGATCGGCATCGAATCGCCGACCCCGCCGCTCGACGCCGGCGCCCGGAGCTTCCCCGCCGGACTGCCTCCTCCTCCTCCTCGCCGGCCTGCACCTCGTCACCGCGTCGCCGACGTCTCCGTCTCCTCCCCATGCCCCGCTGCCAATTCCCGATGCCCACAGTGAGGCGCCGTCCTCTTTTCCTCTCCTCCCCCGGCAGATCGAACGCGCCCGCGTCGTCCCCGAGTCACCGCGACCCCCCTGCTCCCTCCACGCGCACTGCGCCCGCTCGTCGCCCCACCGCAGCCCGCGCTGGCTCGCCCACCCGTGGCCCCCCTGCTCCTGGCCGCGCCTGCCCGCGCCGAAGCGCACGCGTGCTCGTGCACCCAGCGACTGCTGCTGCCCTGGGGCCGCGGCCTCCTTCCCCGCGTCACGCCTGGACCGCGCGCCCCGCCCGTCCCGCTCCTCGCGCCACCACACACACCTCGCCCGCTGACCCCGCGCATCCGTTGCTGCCTGCTCACCACGCCCCGTGTGTCCGGAACCCCCACCGCGCGCACCCGCTCGCGCCTTGCGCCCTTCCCCTCCTGCTACCTGGCTCCTGCCCGCGCCCGCATCCGCGCTCGGCCACTGCCCGACCTCGCCTGAGCCTCGCGGTGCCCTGGCTACGCGCGACTGCTGCTTCCCGCGCCTGCCGTCGACTGCTGCTTCCTGCGCCTGCCGTCGACCGCTGCTTCCCGCGCCCTCCCGCGCCGCCCCAGTGCTCGCCTCTGCCTCCCGCCGGAGGTCCACGCCGGCCGCCGCCCTGCTCATCCCCTATTGCCTCGCCGTGGCCTCGCCGCTGCCACGCCGGTGCCGCGCCGGCGTTTTTCCCCTCGCCGTGGCCCTGACTGGCTGCGTCCAGTTCGGTCTCCCGCACCCGCACGTCCTAGCGCCCACCCGCGCCCGTGTGCCCGATAAGGCCCCCAGGGCCTATGACAGGGGCCCCGCCCATAACGTTTTTTTAATAATAAATAAGTAAATAAAAATAAAAATGAATTAATAAAAATTAATTAATCATGTTTAATTAATTAGTTAGTTTAATTAAGCAGGAATTAGTTTAACCTAAACCCTAATTAACCTAACAGTGTATGACAGGTAGGTCCCACTGGGCCCACACGTCAGTTTGACCAGTCAACACCTCTGTTGACTGCTGACGTGATGACGTCAGCATGCACTATTCTGGATAATGTTAAATTAAAAATTAAATAAATCCTAAAAATGATTTAAATCTTTTAAAATTAATATAAAATAAACCGTAGCTCAGATGAAAACGTTTTCTACATGAAAGTTTCTCAGAACGACGAGACGAATCCGGTTATGCAGCCCGTTCGTCCGCCACACCTCCCTAGCATAGCAAACACGCAACTTTCCCCTCCGGTTCATTTGTCCGAAAACGTGAAACACCGGGAATACTTTCCCCGGATGTTTCTCCCCTTTGCCGGTATCACCTAGTACCGCGTTAGGTCACCTCTAGCACCGCGTATTGCCATGTTACGCTTTGTGATGCTTTGATTGCTTTGTTATTTATTGTGTTCCCCCTTCGTTACTTCTTTCCGGTAGACCCCGAGGCTGCCGACGACCCCAGTTCGACTACGATGTTGACGACCCGTCCTTCTTGCCAGAGCAACCAGGCAAGCCCCCCTGATCACCAGATATCGCCTATTCTTCTCTATACTGCTTGCATTAGAGTAGTGTAGCATGTTACTGCTTTCCGATTAATCCTATTCTGATGCATAGCCTGTCTTTGCTACTACTGTTGTTACCTTTACTTGCAATCCTAAATACTTAGTATAGGATGCTAGTTTTCCATCAGTGGCCCTACATTCTTGTCCGTATGCCATGCTATACTATCGGGCCGTGATCACTAGGGAGGTGATCACGGGTATATACTATATACTTTATATACATGACACATGTGGTGACTAAAGTCGGGTCAGCTCGTTGAGTACCCGCAAGTGATTCTGATGAGGGGGCTGAAAGGACAGGTGGCTCCATCCCGGTAGAGGTGGGCCTGGGTTCCTGACGGCCCCCGACTGTTACTTTGTGGCGGAGCGACAGGACAGGTTGAGACCACCTAGGAGAGAGGTGGGCCTGACCCTGGTCGGCGTCTGTGGATACTTAAAAATAACACGCTTAACGAGTTCTTGGTATTTGATATGAGTCTGGCCATTTGGTCTATACGCACTAACCAACTACGTGGGAAAGATATGGGCACTCGACGTCGTGGTATCAGCCGAAGCCTTCGTGACGTCAGCGACTGAGCGGCGCGCGCCGGGTTGGACCGCGTAACGTGACTTCCTTTGAAATGGAGGTTGCTAGGTCTGCTCTCCGGCCGCGTACGCAACGTGCAGGTGTGCAATGGGCGATGGGCCCAGACCCCTGCGCGCATAGGATTTAGACCGGCATGCTGACCTCTCTGTTGTGCCTAGGTGGGGCTGCGACGTGTTGATCTTCCACGGCCGGGCATGACCCAGAAAAGTGTGTCCGGCCAAATGGGATCGAGCGTGTTGGGTTATGTGGTGCACCCCTGCAGGGAAGTTTATCTATTCGAATAGCCGTGTCCCTCGGTAAAAGGACGACCCGGAGTTGTACCTTGACCTTATGACAACTAGAACCGGATACTTAATAAAACACACCCTTCCAAGTGCCAGATATAACCCGGTGATCGCTCTCTAACAGGGCGACGAGGAGGGGATCGCCGGGTAGGATTATGCTATGCGATGCTACTTGGTGAACTTACCATCTACTCTCTCCTACATGCTGCAAGATGGAGGTGGCCAGAAGCGTAGTCTTCGACAGGATTAGCTATCCCCCTCTTATTCTGGCATTCTACAGTTCAGTCCACCGATATGGCCCTTTACACATATACCCATGCATATGTAGTGTAGCTCCTTGCTTGCGAGTACTTTGGATGAGTACGCACGGTTGCTTTTCTCCCTATTTTCCCCCTTTCCCTTCTACCTGGTTGTCGCAACCAGATGCCGGAGCCCAGGAGCCAGACGCCACCGTCGACGACGATTCCTACTACACCGGAGGTGCCTACTACTACGTGCAGCCCGCTGACGACGACCAGGAGTAGTTAGGAGGCTCCCAGGCAGGAGGCCTGCGCCTCTTTCGATCTGTATCCCAGTTTGTGCTAGCCTTCTTAAGGCAATCTTGTTCAACTTATGTCTGTACTCAGATATTGTTGCTTCCGCTGACTTGTCTATGATCGAGCACTTGTATTCGAGCCCTCGAGGCCCCTGGCTTGTATTATGATGCTTGTATGACTTATTTATGTTTAGAGTTGTGTTGTGATATTTTCCCGTGAGTCCCTGATCTTGATCGTACACGTTTGCGTGCATGATTAGTGTACGATTGAATCGGGGGCGTCACAAGTTGGTATCAGAGCCGACTGCCTGTAGGAATCCCCCTTTCCAACTCCTTGGCCGAAGTCGAGTCTAGTCATTGAAAATGTTTTTTACTAACATGGCTGTGCGGCTTACGGGCCCACATCGCCATTGGGTGGTATTAGGATCTTTTATTCCTCGATGTATATTCTGGGACTCTGATCTCTCTTCTATTCGGGTTAAATGATTTTACTAACGCCGACTCTAGGTTCTCGTAACTACTTCCACCCGGAGAGCCCCTTACTCCAGATGATTACTTGGTCCACCGAAGGATTTCGAAGATACTCTCCGATGTTCTCTCGAGACTTTGAGCCTGTTGCTTTTGCAATTCCCTACCACCTAAACATCCCTATGGATAAATACTTACACCTGTCGTTCTTACTTTTATTCCCAGTTGATCTTGTTATTCCAAGATACCCCGAAATTCTCTCTAATGTTCCGAGAATACTTTATGCCTACTGCCTGCAGTTCTTGCCACATGAATATCCCTACGGATAATTTCTCGCACTTATCGAGTATCCACTCATCCCCAGTTGATTCATTTATGTCACCAATCTTTGAAATACCATTCAATCTTCCAAAAATCCTCAGGAGCCTGTTGCTCTTGAAATTCTTACTTGCTTGCATTATGGTTAACCCCATAAGTCTAGTAATCTTATTGGCATCCTTTGTCATTATCATTTTGAGTCCGTTGATTCAATATGTTGTGAATGCTCGCAATCCTCAGCCAGTTCCTAGAATTCATCCTTCCGGCTCAGGCGTCATTTTAAACATGAGTTGGATCTTGACCAATCCAATTGTCGTCGATTGTACCCCTATGCTTACTCAACTTATCCATCCTTAACCAGAGCGTTTGCTTCTGATCCGTTGATTTGGAAATCATAATTCCTTTGCATTTGAGCTTTGGTTTAGTTAGTTGTTTCTATAAGCCAATGCCCTTGCATTGTTTTCTTCCTCTGATTGTGTGTTGATGCTCACATCAGATCCCTTGAGGATGACCAGATCCTTTATTGGATTTTATCCGACAATGTCCTTCATATTCAATCACTGTGGAAGTTCTTTCCATGATACATAATGCCATTTGTAAATCATATTCTTTGATTTGGCCAACCATGCTCTGCGTTCGAGCTGGTGATATTTACTCTTGAAGCTTGTGGTATATGTTTCTAAGATACCCCGATGGGTTGAACCTATGCCTTAATCTATGCGAACCCGAAAAGTTTGCACGGGTCCTACTCCTCTGGTAATTCACCAGGTAGATTTTCACACTCAAATCGTTTTTTCTAATAAGAGTAGTGAATGAATGTTCATGCATGGGAGAAGTGGGAGTCGACCTTGAACTTTGTGTTCATGCCCATGGACACTATGTAGATCTTATCATGGAAGCTTCTCTTAAATTAATTATTCCCTTGATATAGGTTCATATTATATCCGGGATCTGGTCTTTTGTAATCGTGGTTCCGACCATGTTCTCCTTTAAATACCATTTCACGTGCAAGTTTAAGAACTTGTCTTCTGCAGAGAAATACCCCAGTCCAACCTCTATTTTGATCTGTCGTCGTGTATTACCCCGAGGTATCTCGATAATATCACATAACCATATTACGTCTTATGAGTTCTTCTTCAAGTATTATTTCTCACTGATTCCAATTTTCCCCGGGTTCTGAGTTGTTAGACACTCAAGGACACCGATAGTGAACCGAGTCTTTACTCTGATTCAATAACTCTAAGTAATTTTCATTGCTTACGAGTTTAATAATCCTTCAAGTCAATCCAAGCCTAATCGGCTATATCATTATCGTGCTAAATTTTAACTGTGCTACATGGTCCTTATTCCCGGAGCACAACCTTCGACGATGAACTAAGCTTTCGTCAATTTCCTCGTCTTATCGTTTCACCTTGAACAACAAACTTGACCCCGAGTTTGTGTAGTATCTGTGGCTCCAATAATCTTTTGTTGCATCAGTCCTTTTGCTTGATGCAGTCGTTGATCAATTGCTTCTTCGTGGATCCTCTCGACAACAAATTGTTGTGATCATCATCAACATTTTGACTCCTTCCAGGATATCAATGGAATTCTTGATGATAAGTGCCATCCTTGTTCCTTGGTAATTTGAGTTACCATCGACAACATCCTTACCTTCCTTTCATCACAAACTTGATCATGTTACGGAGCTCCTTGCTAACCAGCTTATGTTATGTTCTACCTTGGAGTATTACCATCTTTTATGTCAAGGATATTGTGAGAATTGCTCCACCTCTTGAGAATTCTTGATATAGTAATACTTCTCGCCATCTCCATTTGTTTTCTGATCCCCGTGTTGTTTGTAACCTGGATACCGACAATTGAACTATGATGCGTGAATTCAAAACTTCTAGCAATCCTGTTGCTTTGGAGTTAATGGTCGATAGTTCATTCTTAGACTATTGGTTATCGAATCACTGTTCCAACATTGATCATGCTACCTAAGCCCATATTTCGGGTGCAGCTTTCCACCAATGTTTAATTGAGTATGTTTTCCTCGAGCATACCTCATTATATCATTTGATCTGATAAATGTTATCTCTTTGTTCACATGATTGTGGAAATCCATCTTTTGGAAATCTCGATGAATTGTCGTTTAGTTCATCAGCCACCCCCTCATCCTCTCCTTGATTTAATGATGAACTCTTGTTTTGGAACTCGCTTCCGTAGTAAATTTCCCGAGAATCTTACAATGTCGTCTCGTCAATTTGTTTTGCACCTTTTCTTCTCAGGCATCTTGAGTCTGAGGTATCCAAACACCGATCAGATCTGAATCCCGGTCATATATGATGGTTGGAACATTTTTCCCAGAGTTATAACACTGGTCTTTTATGACCCGGTAAGGTGATGGCATGCCCAGCACACCTGGCGGGATGACCTGTTGTTATAGTTTCCTTATTAGCAAGGTTATCCATTCTTCCATGAGAAAATTGTAAGACTTATTCTACAAGTTTTTCCTGATGGATCCTTCCTGTATCCAAAGTCTCATCTTTGCTTGAAGACCATGTCAATGCTATCTCGAAGCATGTCTGTGGTACTCCGATTTTCAATAAGAGCATTTGAAGAACAATGCTAAATTTTCTTTGTCCATTATCCAAACACCGTTGTATGGGTGAAGTCATGAAATTTCTCTCCCCTTACCTAAAGGGTTTTCTACTTCTATCCAATCATGGATATCATGCTCTGCTTACCCTTGGGAAGGATATACCCCTGAAATATGTGTTTAAACACATTTTCCTTTCCATTGTTCTGTTAATCTGATAAACACCTTTTCCTTTCCATTGTTTTCTTTAACCTTTCTGGTGATCATTATGATCTAAGCAGTATTAATTCCCTGCTTATGTGAACTCCTCGGTGTACAACCCTGTCAGTAAGACCCCGTTACTTTTGTTGATGACATTTCGGTAACCGCCGATGGACGAGAACTTTGCCTACTGGTCCGCCTCATTTCAACGAGCATGAAAATGGTTCTCTTCGTCCCTCGCCCTTGGTACCGACATTGTTGCCGACATAATCGACAGGCTACCCTCTGACATGTCTTGCTATCATGACCGTGCAAGATGTCATCGTTCCTCCTACTTTTAATCCACATGGTGGGCCCATAACCCACAGTTCCACAGGATCGAAACCTGACTCTCTTGTACACCCCCTGTTCCCAAGGTTGTTCCTCGCGCGTGGCCTCGTATATAATTCACGAGCCACCTCCCGAGAGATCATCAATTCTGGTATCAGACACAAAACTTATTCCCATTGCTCTAGACCCCTTTTACACTTTGTTTCAGGCATCGAACAATTGCCTACCCGCTTGAAACTTCTCATGGTACCTTCTTACTTTGCTCTCGATATTTTCTTAAAGTTCCAGTTCGAGAGTTACTTTCCGCCACCTTCCCCGATGTTAGCTACCAGATAGTCAACCTTGCACAGGTCCGTTCTCCCGGAATATCCCCTTTATACATTCGTAAGTACGATTGAGTTCCAGAAGAAAGGATGCCGACTTCAGCATGATGACCTGAAGCAGAGAAATGAAGACATCAACATAATGGATCGACCTCTCTGAGAATAGCAACCAAGACCGAGAAGACTCGTTAGAATTTCGCGACCAAATCCCTTCCCCATTACTTCCCCTCTTAAATCTCGGGACGAGATTTCTTGTAGTGGAGGAGAATTATGACGCCCGGGTAATTAAGCTACAGTAATCCCACTCTAATGGTGCCACGTTACCTCCGTTACTGTTGCTAATCTATCGTTAGATCAAAACCGGTCCAAAATTCAAATTCAAAATTTGGTAAATAATAAAAGTTTTCAAACATTAAAATAAAAATGTTCGATTTGTACTAAATATTACATAGATAATTACGGTGTAGAAGACACAGTTTTATAAAATGCATAAATATTTTAAATTGAATTAAAACAGAAGAGAAAATAAATAAAAGAAAAGAAAACACAAAAAACAAAAGACAATCAAACTAAAAAAGGAAAAGACCCCCCCTCCCCCCGCGCTGGGCCAAGTGGCCCAGCTGGCCCCAGCCGCCCAAATGGGCAGGCCCACCCCGGCGCCCTACTAGGTCGCCCCGAACCCCCTGGTCAAACCCTAACTGCTACCCCCTCCCCACGTCGCCAATCCCCCCTCCCGATCCGATCTGGATCGGCATCGAATCGCCGACCCCGCCGCTCGACGCCGGCGCCCGGAGCTTCCCCGCCGGACTGCCTCCTCCTCCTCGCCGGCCTGCACCTCGTCACCGCGTCACCGACATCTCCGTCTCCTCCCCACGCCCTGCTGCCAATTCCCTACGCCCGCAGTGAGCCGCCGTCCTCTTTTCCTCTCCTCTCCCGGCAGATCGAACGCGCCCGCGTCGTCCCTGAGTCACCGTGACCCCCCCGCTCCCTCCGCGCGCACTGCGCCCGCTCGTCGCCCCACCGCAGCCCGCGCTAGCTCACCCACCCGCGGCCCCCTGCTCCTGGCCGCGCCTGCCCGCGCCGAAGCGCACGCGTGCTCGTGCGCCCAGCGACTGCTGCTGCCCTGGGGCCGCGGCCTCCTCCCCGCGCCGCGCCTGGACGCGCGCGCCCCGCCCGTCCCGCTCCTCGTGCCACCACACTCACCTCGCCCGCTGACCCCGCGCCTCCATTGCCGCCTGCTCACCGTGCCCCGTGCGTCCATAACCCCCACCGCGCGCACCCGCTCGCGCCTTGCGCCCTTCCCCTCCTGCTACCTCACTCCTGCCCGCGCCCGCATCCGCGCTCGGCCACTGCCTGACCTCGCCTGAGCCTCGCCGTGCCCTGGCTACGCGCGACTGCTGCTTCCCACGCCTGCCGTCGACTGCTGCTTCCCGCGCCTGCCGTCAACCGCTGCTTCCCGCGCCCTCCGACGCTGCCCCAGTGCTCGCCTCTGCCTCCCGCCGGAGCTCCACGCCGGCCGCCGCCCTGCTCATCCCCTATTGCCTCGTCGTGGCCTCGCCGCTACCACGCCGGTGCCGCGCCGACGTTTTCCCCTCGACGTGGCCCCGACTGGCTGCGTCCAGTTCGGGCGCCCGCACCTGCACGTCCCGGCGCCCACCCGCGCCCGTGTGCCCGATAAGGCCCCAGGGCCTATGACAGGGGCCCCGCCCAGAACATTTTTTAATAATAAATAAGTAAATAAAAATAAATTAAGAAAAATTAATTAATCGTGTTTAATTAATTAGTTAGTTTAATTAAGCAGGAATTAGTTTAACCTAACCCCAATTAACCTAACAGTGTATGACAGGTGGGTCCCACTGGGCCCACACATCAGTTTGACCAGTCAACACCTCTGTTGACTGCTGGCGTCGTGCTGACATCATGATGACGTCAGCATGCACTATTCTGGATAATGTTAAATTAAAAATTAAATAAACCCTAAAAATGATTTAAATCTTTTAAAATTAATATAAAATAAACCGTAGCTCAGATGAAAACGTTTTCTACATGAAAGTTGCTCAGAACGACGAGACGAATCCGGTTACGCAGCCCGTTCGTCCGCCACACCTCCCTAGCATAGCAAACACGCAACTTTCCCCTCCGGTTCATTTGTCCAAAAACGTGAAACACCGGGAATACTTTCCCCGGATGTTTCTCCCCTTTGCCGGTATCACCTAGTACCGCGTTAGGTCACCTCTAGCACCGCGTATTGCCATGTTACGCTTTGTGATGCTTTGATTGCTTTGTTATTTATTGTGTTCCCCCTTCGTTACTTCTTTCCGGTAGACCCCGAGGCTGCCGACGACCCCAGTTCGACTACGGTGTTGACGACCCGTCTTTCTTGCCAGAGCAACCAGGCAAGCCCCCCCTGATCACCAGATATCGCCTATTCTTCTCTATACTGCTTGTATTAGAGTAGTGTAGCATGTTACTGCTTTTCGATTAATCCTATTCTGATGCATAGCCTATCTTTGCTACTAGTGTTGTTACCTTTACCTGCAATCCTAAATACTTAGTATAGGATGCTAGTTTTCCATCAGTGGCCCTACATTCTTGTCCGTCTGCCATGCTATACTATCGGGCCGTGATCACTAGGGAGGTGATCATGGGTATATACTATATACTTTATATACATGACACATGTGGTGACTAAAGTCGGGTCAGCTCGTTGAGTACCCGCAAGTGATTCTGATGAGGGGGCTGAAAGGACAGGTGGCTCCATCCCGGTAGAGGTGGGCCTGGGTTCCTGACGGCCCCGACTGTTACTTTGTGGCGGAGCGACAGGACAGGTTGAGACCACCTAGGAGAGAGGTGGGCCTGACCCTGGTCGGCGTTCGCGGATACTTAAAAATAACACGCTTAACGAGTTCTTGGTATTTGATCTCTGTCTGGCCATTTGGTCTATACGCACTAACCAACTACGTGGGAAAGATATGGGCACTCGACGTCGTGGTATCAGCCGAAGCCTTCGTGACGTCAGCGACTGAGCGGCGCGTGCCGGGTTGGACCGCGTAACGTGACTTCCTTTGAATGGAGGTGCTAGGTCTGCTCTCCGGCCGCGTACGCAACGTGCAGGTGTGCAATGGGCGATGGGCCCAGACCCCTGCGCGCATAGGATTTAGACCGGCGTGCTGACCTCTCTGTTGTGCCTAGGTGGGGCTGCGACGTGTTGATCTTCCGCGGCCGGGCATGACCCAGAAAAGTGTGTCCGGCCAAATGGGATCGAGCATGTTGGGTTATGTGGTGCACCCCTGCAGGGAAGTTTATCTATTCGAATAGCCGTGTCCCTCGGTAAAAGGACGACCCGGAGTTGTACCTTGACCTTATGACAACTAGAACCGGATACTTAATAAAACACACCCTTCCAAGTGCCAGATATAACCCGGTGATCGCTCTCTAACAGGGCGACGAGGAGGGGATCGCCGGGTAGGATTATGCTATGCGATGCTACTTGGTGAACTTACCATCTACTCTCTCCTACATGCTGCAAGATGGAGGTGGCCAGAAGCGTAGTCTTCGACAGGATTAGCTATCCCCCTCTTATTCTGGCATTCTACAGTTCAGTCCACCGATATGGCCCTTTACACATATACCCATGCATATGTAGTGTAGCTCCTTGCTTGCGAGTACTTTGGATGAGTACTCACGGTTGCTTTTCTCCCTATTTTCCCCCTTTCCCTTCTACCTGGTTGTCGCAACCAGATGCCGGAGCCCAGGAGCCAGACGCCACCGTCGACGACGACTCCTACTACACCGAAGGTGCCTACTACTACGTGCAGCCCGTTGACGACGACCAGGAGTAGTTAGGAGGATCCCAGGCAGGAGGCCTGCGCCTCTTTCGATCTGTATCCCAGTTTGTGCTAGCCTTCTTAAGGAAATCTTGTTTAACTTATGTCTGTACTCAGATATTGTTGCTTCCGCTGACTCGTCTATGATCGAGCACTTGTATTCGAGCCCTCGAGGCCCCTGGCTTGTATTATGATGCTTGTATGACTTATTTATGTTTTAGAGTTGTGTTGTGATATCTTCCCGTGAGTCCCTGATCTTGATCGTACACGTTTGCGTGCATGATTAGTGTACGATTTAATCGGGGGCGTCACAATAAGCCTTGCAAGCATTGTAACTAATGAGTTAGTTGCGGGATGATGTATTACGGAACGAGTAAAGAGACTTGCCGGTAACGAGATTGAACTAGGTATTGAGATACCGACGATCGAATCTCGGGCAAGTAACATACCGATGACAAAGGGAACAACGTATGTTGTTATGCGGTTTGACCGATAAAGATCTTCCTAGAATATGTGGGAGCCACTATGAGCATCCAGGTTACGCTATTGGTTATTGACTGGAGACGTGTCTCGGTCATGTCTACATAGTTCTCGAACCCGTAGGGTTCGCACGGTTAAAGTTCTGTGACGATTTGTATTATGAGTTTATGTATTTTGATGTACCGAAGGTAGTTCGGAGTCCCGGATGAGATCAGGGACATGACGAGGAGTCTCGAAATGGTCGAGACATAAAGATCGATATATTGGATGACTATATTCGGACATCGAAAAGGTTCCGAGTGATTCGGGTATTTTTCGGAGTACCGGGGAGTTACGGGAATTCACCGGGAGAAGTATTGGGCCTTATTGGGCCATACGGGAATAGAGGAGAGAGGCCAAAAGGAAGGAGGCGCGCCCCCCCTCTGGTCGGAATTGGACAAGGGGTGCAGCCCCCTTTTCCTTGTCCCTCTCCCCCTCTTTCCTTCTCTCCTACTCCGGAAAGGAAAGGGGAATCCTACTAGGACTTGGGAGTCCTAGTAGGACTCCCCACACTTGGCGCGCCCCCTGATACGTCTCCGTCGTATCTACTTTTCCAAACACTTTTGCCCTTGTTTTGGACTCTAACTTGCATGATTTGAATGGAACTTACCCGGACTGACGCAGTTTTCAGCAGAATTGCCATGGTGTTATTTATGTGCAGAAACAAAAGTTCTCGGAATAACCTGAAACTCCACGGAACGTCTATTTGGAAATAATAAAAAATCCTTGCAAAAGATGAAGAGCAGGGGCTCACACCCTGTCCACGAGGGTGGAGGGCGCGTCTGCCCCCCTAGGGCGCGCCCCCCTACCTCGTGGGCCCCCTGGAGCTCCTCTGACCTCAACTCCAACTCTATATATTTGCTTTCGGGGAGAAAAGAAATCAAGGAGAAGGATTCATCGCGTTTTACGATACGGAGCCGCCGCCAAGCCCTAAAACCTCTCGGGAGGGCTGATCTGGATTCCGTTCGGGGCTCCGGAGAGGGGAATCCGTCGCCATCATCATCATCAACCATCCTCCATCACCAATTTCATGATGCTCACCGCCGTGCGTGAGTAATTTCATCGTAGGCTTGCTGGACGGTGATGGGTTGGATGAGATCTATCATGTAATCGAGTTAGTTTTGTTAGGGTTTGATCCCTAGTATCCACTATGTTCTGAGATTGATGTTGCAATGACTTTGCTATGCTTAATGCTTGTCACTAGGGCCCGAGTGCCATGATTTCAGATCTGAACCTATTATGTTTTCATGAATATATGTGAGTTCTTGATCCTATCTTGCAAGTCTATAGTCACCTACTATGTGTTATGATCCGGCAACCCCGAAGTGACAATAATCGGGACCACTCCCGGTGATGACCATAGTTTGAGGAGTTCATGTATTCACTATGTGCTAATGCTTTGTTCCGGTACTCTATTAAAAGGAGGCCTTAATATCCCTTAGTTTCCATTAGGACCCCGTTGCCACGGGAGGGTAGGACAAAAGATGTCATGCAAGTTCTTTTCCATAAGCACGTATGACTATATTCGGAATACATGCCTACATTACATTGATGAATTGGAGCTAGTTCTGTGTCACCCTATGTTATGATTGTTACATGATGAACCGCATCCGGCATAATTCTCCATCACCGATCCAATGCCTACGAGCTTTTCACATATTGTTCTTCGCTTATTTACTTTTCCGTTGCTACTGTTACAATCACTACAAAACACCAAAAATATTACTTTTGCTACCGTTACTTTTATTACCGTTGCCACTACTATCATACTACTTTGCTACTAAATACTTTGCTGCAGATATTAAGTTATCCAGGTGTGGTTGAATTGACAACTCAACTGCTAATACTTGAGAATATTATTTGGCTCCCCTTGTGTCGAATCAATAAATTTGGGTTGAATACTCTACCCTCAAAAACTGTTGCGATCCCCTATACTTGTGGGTTATCAAGACTATTTTCTAGCTCTATTCTTTGAGTCAGTTGGGATTTATATCTGCTGGTCACTATGAAGAACTTGAAGGACGCTAAGACAACAATTTATCCCTCAACTACGAGGGGAGGTAAGGAACTGCCATCTAGCTCTGCACTTGATTCACCTTCTATTTTGAGTAAGCTTGCGACACCTAAACCTGCTTCTGCTATTTGTTCTGATATGTTGTATGTTATTGATGATGCCACTTCTGCTATGCTTGATACTTATGATGAAACTACTTCTATGCTTGATACTACTGTGCCACTTGGTGAATTTCTTGATGAACAAATTGCTAGGGCTAGAGAGAAAGAAATTATTGAAACTGATTATATTGATGAAAGTGATGATGAAGACTTGCCTGTTATTCCTGAGGGTTATGTTTTTGATAAAGAAGCTACTTTAGCTATTTTAGCTTGCAAAGATAGATATGAACTCAAGAGGTTATTAGCTAAATGGAAGCAGCAATCTCTTAATGATAGAATGAAACCTGATCCTGCTTTTGCTACTTCACCTATCTGTGTTACTGATAAGGATTATGAATTCTCTGTTGATCCTGATATAATTACTTTGGTTGAATCTGATCCTTTTCATGGCTATGAATCTGAAACTGTTGTGGCACATCTTACTAAATTAAATGATATAGCCACCCTGTTCACTAATGATGAGAGATCTCGCTACTTTATATCCTTAAAATATTTCCGTTCTCATTAAAGGGTGATGCTAAGATATGGTTTAATTCTCTTGATCCTGGTTGTATGCGTAGTCCCCAGGACATGATTTATTACTTCTCTGCTAAATATTTCCCTGCTCATAAGAAACAAGCTACTTTGAGGGAAATATATAATTTTGTGCAAATTGAAGAAGAGAGTCTCCCACAAGCTTGGGGGAGGCTTCTCAAGTTACTTAATGCTTTGCCTGATCATCCTCTTAAGAAAAATGAAATACTTGATATCTTTTATAATGGACTAACCGATGCTTCCAGAGATTACCTGGATAGTTGTGCTCATTCTGTTTTCAGGGAAAGAACACCGGATGAAGCTGAAATTCTATTGAATAATATGTTGACAAATGAAAATAATTGGACACTTCCTGAGCCAATTCCTGAGCCTATTCCTAAACCAACTCCGAAGAAGAGAGGTGTTCTATTTCTCAGTCCTAAAGATATGCAAGAGGCAAAGAAGTCTATGAAAGAAAAAGGTATTAAAGCTGAAGATGTTAAGAATTTACCTCCTATTGAAGAAATACATGGTCTTAATTTACCGCCTGTTGAAGAAACATATGATCTTAATCCTCCACCTATTGAAGAAACTCATGGTCTTGATAACCCGACACAGGTAGTAAAGGTAAATTCTCTCTATAGATATGATAAAGCTGAAATCCCTCCTACTAAAATTGCTAGCCAATGCTTGGATGAGTTTGATAACTTTATTGTCAAACAAGAAGATTTCAACGCTTATTTTCATAGACAATTAAAACAAAATGCTTATATGATTGAGCACTTGAGTAATTACATGGCTAATGTTAAAGGTGAACTCAAACTCATTAGTAAACATGCTTCTATGGTTACCACTCAAGTAGAACAAGTACTTAAGGCTCAAAATGATTTGCTCAATGAAATGAATAGTAAGAAAGATGATTATGCTGTTAGAGTGGCTACTAGAACTGGTAGAATGACTCATGAACCTTTGTATCCTGAAGGCCAACCTAAGAGAATTGAGCAAGATTCTCAGAGAAATAATATTGATGCACCTAGTCCTTCTAAAAGAAGAAAAAGAAAAATGATAGGACTTTGCATGCTTCTAGTGAACCTATTGCTGAACCACCTGAGAATCCAAATGATATTCTATTTCTGATGCTGAAACACAATCTGGTAATGAACATGAACCTAATGAAAATGCTAATGATGATGTTCATGATGATGCT
The DNA here is from genome assembly GCF_018294505.1 of Triticum aestivum. Taxonomy (NCBI): domain Eukaryota; kingdom Viridiplantae; phylum Streptophyta; class Magnoliopsida; order Poales; family Poaceae; genus Triticum; species Triticum aestivum. The sequence goes on along the minus strand of NC_057799.1, from coordinate 52,051,706 downwards.
CAACCTAGTAATGATAATGATGTAGAAATTGAACCTGCTGTTGATCTTGATAACCCACAATCAAAGAATCAACGTTATGATAAGAGAGACTTTGTTGCTAGGAAACACGGTAAAGAAAGGGAACCATGGGTTCAGAAACCCATGCCTTTTCCTCCCAAACCATCCAAGAAAAAGGATGATGAGGATTTTGAGCGCTTTGCTGAAATGATTAGACCTATCTTTTTGCGTATGCGATTAACTGATATGCTCAAAATGAATCCTTATGCTAAGTATATGAAAGATATTGTTACAAATAAAAGAAAGATACCGGAAGCTGAAATTTCCACCATGCTTGCTAATTATACTTTTAAGGGTGGAATACCAAAGAAACTTGGAGATCCAGGAGTACCTACTATACCATGCTCCATTAAAAGAAACTATGTTAAAACTGCTTTATGTGATCTTGGAGCCGGTGTTAGTGTTATGCCTCTCTCTTTATATCGTAGACTTGATTTGAATAAGTTGACACCTACTGAAATATCTTTGCAAATGGCTGATAAATCAACTGCTATACCTGTCGGTATTTGTGAGGATGTGCCTGTTGTGGTTGCAAACGTTACTATTTTAACGGACTTTGTTATTCTTGATATTCCCGAGGACGATAGTATGTCTATTATTCTTGGAAGACCCTTTTTGAATACTGCAGGGGCTGTTATTGATTGCAACAAAGGCAATGTCACTTTTCATGTTAATGGTAATGAGCATACGGTACACTTTCCGAGGAAACAACCTCAAGTTCATAGTATCAATTCTATTGGAAAAATTCCATCGATTATTTTGGAGGTTTTGAATTTCCTCTTCCTACTGTCAAGAAGAAATATGATATTCTTATTATTGGGGATGTGCATATCCCCGTTGAGGTAACATAGTGTTATTCGAAATTTCTCCGGTTCCATGTTATTCGGAATGAGTTTGTTAACAAGACTTGATCAACCTTGTTAGTGGATTCCTTTTGATGAGCATGAGATGGATGAAACTAGAAGGCACAACCTTCTGTACCCTCTCTCTACTTTCTGTTATTTAGTTGAAATAAAGTAAAAATAGTATTTTTCTGTCTGTTTTCTGATTTATCCGTGCAATATAAAAATACCCCGAAAATAAAAGTTCTCCAAATGCCCTGAAAATGGAATATGATTTTTTCTGGAATATTTGAGAATATCTGGCACTGAGAACACAGCAGGGGGGCAAGCACCTGGCCACGAGGGTGGAGGGCGCGCCCACCCCTGGGCGCGCCCCTGCCTCGTGGGCCCATGGTGGCTCCCCTCCACTTATTCCTGCACCCACACACTTCTTCTTCCTCCCAAAAAATCACCATCCAGCTCAAGCACGAGTTCTAGCTCATTTTGCTGCGATTTTCGATCTCCTTGCTCAAAGCACCTCTCACAAAACTGCTTGGGGGATTGTTCCTTGGTATGTGACTCCTCCATTGGTCCAATTAGTTTTTGTTCTAGTGCTCTATTCATTGCAAATTTGTGCTGCCTAGGTGACCATGTTCTTGAGCTTGCATGTCAAATTTATATGGTTCCAAGTAGTTCTAATGCATGATATAGTCTCTAGGCACTTGTAGGAGTAGTTGCTATCAATTTTGTTGAGCTTGGTTCACTTTTATTTTGAAGTTACTAAAAATTTCAGAATTTTTCAGAAAATAATGAAGAGATTTTTGAGGGGCTCATCGAGCCGAAGCTCGAAGGAAAAGCAAAGTGAAGAAGCACAGAGGCCCAAATATAATTTGCCTCGCACCGCGGAGGTTCGGCCGTGTGAATGGCCTTCCAATGATTTCTTGAGAGAAGCCGGGATTTATGATGATTTTTATGAATTGGCTGAGAATGCAGGCCTCACCGACTTCCTCCGCGACCAACGTCAACAGTATCTCTTACTCACCAATACTTTTGTGCAAAACTTCTACTATTATCCTAAGGAATCACCTCCTTCAGTAGAGTTCCATTTATATGATGTGGTTAAGAAGATGCCACTAGATGAATTTTGCAAGATTTGCAAAATACCTTTTGAGGGTAGTTTAGATGAACCACATCGTAAAGATGTGGATGGGTTTATTGACACTATCACTGTGGGGGAAACCAGGAAGGTTTCCGATGCAAGAATCACTAGCATACATTTTCCTGTTTTACGCTACTTTGCCATATTTGCTAGTCGTTGCTTAATTGGTCACGGAAACTGTGGAAACCTTAGTGTTCCTGATATTATCATTTTGTTGCATGGTTTATTTTCCGATAACACTGTTAGTATGGGCGGTATTATTGCTAAACGGTTAAGTCTGAACCGTACTAAGGGTCCCATCTTTGGAGGTATTTATGCTTCATGCCTTGCTGCACATTATAACATACCTATTAGGCTCTATGAGAAAGAAGAAAAATTGCTGCCCAATGCTTATTTAGATTATAAGAGTATGGTAGCACATGACTTTATTGTTAAGAACAAGGAAGGGGAGCTTAAATACAGATTGTTCTTTGATAAACATCACCCTGAGACTATTACCTTGCCTGCTCCTTCCTTGTTTAATTTATCTGAAGGTCCGTATCTCGTTTCGTGGGCGGCCATTTACGCTTACCGGAACCCTACACCAGCCCCGGAGCCGGAACCACAATTTGAGCCTCCACGACAGTCTGACTACTTTTGGGATCCGGAGATGACTGCCAGCCAGTGGCAGTCAGAGTCCTCTTCATCTCAGTACGACCCCAGCTACAACTATGGATATCCTCCAGGCCATCCGTGGCAATAAACCAACTTAGGCCAAAAGCCTAAGCTTGGGGGAGTACGTATTTCCCACCGACATTACATTTATGTTTACACACACTCATTGCTAGATGTCGGTGCTCATACTCTTTCACTGTAATATCCATGCTAGTTTATTTTATTTTTCTTGCTTTCTTCTTGTGTGTTTGTTAAACCTTAAGAAAATCAAAAAATAATAATTTAGTATAGCTTTAAGTTAGTTTACTTTCTTGCTGTAGCAGTAATAATTAAAAAGAAAACCCAAAAAGATTTCCCGTTCTTCTTTTGCTTGTTGGGAGCTTTCCCGTGTAAATAGTTTTATTTCTTTTCTTTTCTTTGGGGGTCGATAGGAGAAGACCATAATTAAATTGTTGAAGTGGCTCTTATATGCATTATTGTTGATTTAACCAAGAGCCCATATTGCCTTGTCTTCTCCTGTTTATTGAATGCTCGCAGATTCCATCTTAGTCCAATGCACATGCACTCTTATTATTATTCACTTCGTTTGGTCGTGCAAGTGAAAGGCAATTATGACGATATATGATGGACTGATTGAGATGAGAAAAGCTGGTATGAACTCGACCTCTCTTGTTTTTGTAAATATGACGAGTTCATCGTTCCTGATTCAGCCTATTATGAATAAACATGTTTGAAATGACAATTAGAGACCATAGTTGCTTATGCCATGCTTGATTAGCTATGAGTTATAATGGTTTACCTTGCGTGCCAACATGCTATTAAAATGGTTGTGATGTGGTATAGTGGGGTGGTATCCTCCTTTGAATGATTTAAGTGACTCGACTTGGCACATGTTCACACATGTAGTTGAAACAAATCAACATAGCCTTCACGATATTTATGTTCATGGTGGATTATATCCTACTCATGCTTGCACTCAATGTTTATTAATTTTAATGCATGTTCATGACTGTTGTCGCTCTCTAGTTGGTCGCTTCCCAGTCTTTTGCTAGCCTTCACTTGTACTAAGCGGGAATACTGCTTGTGCATCCAATCCCTTAAACCCCAAAGTTATTCCATATGAGTCCACTATACCTTCCTATATGCGGTATCTACCTGCCGTTCCAAGTAAATTTGTATGTGCCAAACTCTAAACCTTCAAATAAACATTCTGTTTTGTATGCTCGAATAGCTCATGTATCAACTAGGGCTGTCCGTATCTTCCATGCTAGGCGGGTTATTCTCAAGAGGAGTGGACTCCGCTCCTCACTCACGAGAAAATGGCTGGTCACCGGGATGCCCAGTCCCATGCTTTATGCAAACTAAATCAAAATAATTGCAAACAAAACTCCCCCTGGGACTGTTGCTAGTTGGAGACACTCGTTGTTTCGAGCAAGTCATGGATTGATGCTTGTTGGTGGAGGGGGAGTATAAACTTTACCATTCTGTTTGGGAACCGCCTATAATGTGTGTAGCATGGAAGATATCGCCATCTCTTGGTTGTTATGTTGACAATGAAAGTATGCCGCTCAAAATATTATTTATCTCTATTTCAAAACCGAGCTCTGGCACCTCTACAAATCCCTGCTTCCCTCTGCGAAGGGCCTATCTATTTACTTTTATGTTGAGTCATCACCCTCTTATTAAAAAGCACTAGCTGGAGAGCGCAGCTGTCATTTGCATCCATCACTATTAATTTATATTGGGTATGACTATGATTGGATCTCTTTTACCATGAATTACAATGTCTAGTCAGTCCTTGATCTTTAAAGGTGCTCTGCATTTATGTTTTGCGGTCTCAGAAAGGGCTAGCGAGATACCATCCTGTTATATCATATTATGATTGTTTTGAGAAAGTGTTGTCATCCGAGATTTATTATTATGGCTCGCTAGTTGATTATGCCATTGATATGAGTAAACATGAGACCTAAGAGTTATTGTGAATGTGGTTAGTCATAATCTTTGCTGAAAACTTGAATGCTGGCTTTACATATTTACAACAACAAGAGCAAACAGAGTTTGTAAAAGTTTTTCTTTATCACTTTCAGTTTATCAACTGAATTGCTTGAGGACAAGCAAAGGTTTAAGCTTGGGGGAGTTGATACGTCTCCGTCGTATCTACTTTTCCAAACACTTTTGCCCTTGTTTTGGACTCTAACTTGCATGATTTGAATGGAACTAACCCGGACTGACGCTGTTTTCAGCAGACTTTCCATGGTGTTATTTATGTGCAGAAACAAAAGTTCTCGGAATGACCTGAAACTCCACGGAACGTCTATTTGGAAATAATAAAAAATCCTTGCAAAAGATGAAGACCAGGGGGCCCACACCCTGTCCACGAGGGTGGAGGGGCGCGCCCCCTACCTCGTGGGCCCCCTGGAGCTCCTCCGACCTCAACTCCAACTCTATATATTTGCTTTCGGGGAGAAAAAAATCAGAGAGAAGGATTCATCGCGTTTTACGATACGGAGCCGCCGCCAAGCCCTAAAACCTCTCGGGAGGGCTGATCTGGAGTCCGTTCGGGGCTCCGGAGAGGGGGATTCGTCGCCATCGTCATCATCAACCATCCTCCATCACCAATTTCATGATGCTCACCGCCGTGCGTGAGTAATTCCATCGTAGGCTTGCTGGACGGTGATGGGTTGGATGAGATCTATCATGTAATCGAGTTAGTTTTGTTAGGGTTTGATCCCTAGTATCCACTATGTTCTGAGATTGATGTTGCTATGACTTTGCTATGCTTAATGCTTGTCACTAGGGCCCGAGTGCCATGATTTCAGATCTGAACCTATTATGTTTTCATGAATATATGTGAGTTCTTGATCCTATCTTGCAAGTCTATAGTCACCTACTATGTGTTATGATCCGGCAACCCCGAAGTGACAATAATCGGGACCACTCCCGGTGATGACCATAGTTTGAGGAGTTCATGTATTCACTATGTGCTAATGCTTTGTTCCGGTACTCTATTAAAAGGAGGCCTTAATATCCCTTAGTTTCCATTAGGACCCCGTTGCCACGGGAGGGTAGGACAAAAGATGTCATGCAAGTTCTTTTCCATAAGCACGTATGACTATATTCGGAATACCATTACATTGATGAATTGGAGCTAGTTCTGTGTCACCCTATGTTATGATTGTTACATGATGAACCGCATCCGGCATAATTCTCCATCACCGATCCAATGCCTACGAGCTTTTCCTATATTGTTCTCCGCTTATTTACTTTTCCGTTGCTACTGTTACAATCACTACAAAACACCAAAAATATTACTTTTGCTACCGTTACTTTTATTACCGTTACCACTACTATCATACTACTTTTCTACTAAATACTTTGCTACAGATATTAAGTTATCCAGGTGTGGTTGAATTGACAACTCAACTGCTAATACTTGAGAATATTATTTGGTTCCCCTTGTGTCGAATCAATAAATTTGGGTTGAATACTCTACCCTCGAAAACTGTTGCGATCCCCTATACTTGTGGGTTATCACCCCCTCTTGGGCCGGCCTCTCCCTCCCTCCTTTATATACGGGGCCAGGGGGGCACCTCTAGACACAACAATTGATCTCTTGATCTCTTAGCCGTGTGCGGTGCCTCCTCCACCATAATCCACCTCGATCATATCGTAGCAGTGCTTAGGCGAAGCCCTGCGTCGGTAGCATCATCATCACCATCATCACGCCGTCGTGCTGATGGAACTCTCCCTCGAAGCTCTGCTGGATCGGAGTTCATGGGACGTCATCGAGCTGAACGTGTGCTGAACTCGGAGGTGCCGTGCGTTCGGTACTTGATCGGTTAGGATCATGAAGACGTACGACTACAGCAACCGCGTTGTGATAACGCTTCCGCTTTCGGTTTACGAGGGTACGTGGACAACACTCTCCCCTCTTGTTGCTATGCATTACCATGATCTTGTGTGTGCGTAGGAATTTTTTTGAAATCACTATGTTCCCCAACAGTGGCATCCGGGCCAGGTTTTATGCGTTGATGTAATATGCACGAGTAGAACACAAGTGAGTTGTGGGCGATATAATTCATACTGCTTACCAGCATGTCACACTTTGGTTCGGCGGTATTGTTGGATGAAGCGGCCCGGACCGACATTACGCGTACGCTTACGCGAGACTGGTTTTACCGCCGTGCTATGCCACAGGTGACTAGCGGGTGTCAGTTTCTCCAACTTTAGTTGAACTGAGTGTGGCTACGCCCGGTCCTTGCAAAGGTTAAAACAGCACCAACTTGACAAACTATCGTTGTGGTTTTGATGCGTAGGTAAGAACGGTTCTTGCTCAGCCCGTAGCAGCCACGTAAAACTTGCAACAACAAAGTAGAGGACGTCTAACTTGTTTTTGCAGGGCATGTTGTGATGTGATATGGTCAAGGCATGATACTATATTTTATTGTATGAGATGATCATGTTTTGTAACCGAGTTATCGGCAACTGGCAGGAGCCATATGGTTGTCGCTTTATTGTGTGCAATGCAATCGCCTTGTAATTGCTTTACTTTATCACTAAGCGGTAGCGATAGTCATAGAAGCAATAGTTGGCGAGACGACAACGATGCTACGATGGAGATCAAGGTGTCGCACTGGTGATGATGGTGATCATGGCGGTGCTTCAGAGATGGAGATCACAAGCACAAGATGATGATGGCCATATCATATCACTTATATTGATTGCATGTGATGTTTATCTTTTATGCATCTTATTCTGCTTAGATCGACAGTAGCATTATAAGATGACCTCTCACTAAATTATCAAGGTATAAGTGTTCTCCCTGAGTATGCACCGTTGTGGAAGTTCTTCGTGCTGAGACACCACGTGATGATCGGGTGTGATAGGCTCTACGTTCAAATACAACGGGTGCAAAACAGTTGCACACGCGGAATACTCAGGTTAAACTTGACGAGCCTAGCATATAATAGATATGCCCTCGGAACACTGAGACCGAAAGGTCGAGCGTGAATCATATAGTAGATATGATCAACATAGTGATGTTCACCATTGAAACTACTCCATCTCACGTGATGATCGGACATGGTTTAGTTGATATGGATCACGTGATCACTTAGAGGATTAGAGGGATGTCTATCTAAGTGGGAGTTCTTAAGTAATATGATTAATTGAACTTTAATTTATCATGAACTTAGTCCTGGTAGTATTAGCATATCTATGTTGTAGATCAATAGCTCGCGTTTAGCTCCCCTGTTTTATTTTTGATATGTTCCTAGAGAAAACTAAGTTGAAATATGTTAGTAGCAATGATGCGGATTGGATCCGTGATCTGAGGTTTATCCTCATTGCTGCACAGAAGAATTATGTCCTTGATGCACCGCTAGGTGACAGACCTATTGCAGGAGCAGATGCAGACGTTATGAACGTTTTGAAAAAAGCTCGGTATGATGATTACTTGATAGTTAAGTGCACCATGCTTTACGGCTTAGAACCGGGACTTCAAAAATGTTTTGAACGCCATGGAGCATATAAGATGTTCCAAGAGTTGAAATTGGTACTTCATACTCATGCCCGTGTCGAGAGGTATGAGACCTCTGACAGTACTTTGCCTAGAAGATGGAGGAGAATAGCTCAACCAGTGAGCATGTGCTCAGATTGTCTGGGTACTACAATTTCTTGAATCAAGTGGGAGTTAATCTTCCAGATAAGATAGTAATTGACAGAATTATCTAGTCACTATCACCAAGTTATTAGAACTTCTTGATGAACTATAATATGCAAGGGATGATGAAAGTAATTCCCGAGCTCTTCGCGATGCTGAAATCGACGAAGGTAGAAATCAAGAAATTGCATCAAGTGTTGATGGTTCACAATACCACTAGTTTCAAGTAAAGGGACAAAGGGAAGAAAAGGGAACTTCAAGAAGAACGGCAAGCAAGTTGCTACTCAAGTAAAAAATCCCAAGTCTGGACCTAAGCCTGAAACTGAGTGCTTCTACTGCAAAGGGATTGGTCACTGGAAGCGGAACTGCCCCAAGTATTTGGTGGATAAGAAGGATGGCAAAGTGAACAAATCTATATTTGATATACATGTTATTGATGTGTACTTTACTAGTGTTTATAGAAACCCCTCCGTATTTGATACTGCTTCAGTTGCTAAGATTAGTAACTCGAAGCGGGAGTTGCAGAATGAACATAGGCTAGTTAAGGGTGAAGTGACGATGTGTGTTGGAAGTGGTTCCAAGATTGATATGATCATCATCGCACACTCCCTGTACTTTCGGGATTAGTGTTGAAATAAGTGTTATTTGGTGTTTTCGTTGAGTATGAATCTGATTTGATCATGTTTATTGCAATACGGTTATTCATTTAAGTTAGAGAACAATTGTTGTTCTGTTTACATGAATAAAACCTTCTACGGTCATACACACCAACGAAAATGGTTTGTTGGATCTCGATCGTAGCGATACACATATTCATAATATTGAAGCCAAAAGATGCAAAGTTAATAATGATAGTGCACCTTATTTGTGGCACCGCCGTTTAGGTCATATTGGTGTAAAGCGCATGAAGAAACTCCATGCTGATGGAATTTTGGAATCATTTGATTGTGAATCACTTGATGCTTGCGAACCATGCCCTATGGGCAAGATGACTAAAATTCCGTTCTCTTGAACAATGGAGCGAGCAACTGAATTATTGGAAATAATACATACTGATGTATGCAGTCCGATGAGTGTTGAGGCTCGCGGCGGGTATCATTATTTTCTGACCTTCACAGATGATTTGAGCAGATATGGGTATATCTACTTGATGAAACATAAGTCTGAAACATTTGAAAAGTTCAAAGAATTTCAGAGTGAAGTGGAAAATCATCATGACAAGAAAATAAAAGTTTCTACGGTATGATCGTAGAGGTAAAATATTTGAGTTACGAGTTTGGCCTTCAGTTAAAACAATGTGAAATAGTTTCACTACTCACGCCACCTGGAACACCACAGTGTAATGGTGTGTCCGAACGTCGTAACCGTACTTTATTAGATATGGTGCGATCTATGATGTCTCTTACCGATCTACCACTATCGTTTTGGGGTTATGCATTAGAGACAACTGCATTCACGTTAAAAAGGGCACCATCTAAATCCATGGAGATGACACCGTATGAACTGTGGTTTGGCGAGAAACCTAAGCTGTCGTTTCTTAAAGTTTGGGTTGCGATGCTTATTTGGAAAAGTTTCAACCTGTTAAGCTTGAACCCAAATCGGAGAAGTGCATCTTCATAGGATACCCAAAATGTTGGGCACACCTTCTATCACAGATCCGAAGGCAAGACATTCATTGCTAAGAATGGATCCTTTCTAGAGAAGGAGTTTCTCTCGAAAGAAGTGAGTGGGAGGAAAGTAGAACTTGATGAGGTAACTGTACCTGCTCCCTTATTGGAAAGTAGTTCATCACAGAAACCAGTTCCTGTGACACCTACACCAATTAGTGAGAAAGTTAATGATGATGATCATGAAACTTTAGATCAAGTTGTTACTAAACCTCGTAGGTCAACCAGAGTAAGATCCGCACCAGAGTGGTACGGTAATCCTGTTTGGAGGTTATGTTACTAGACCATGACGAACCTACAAACTATGAAGAAGCGATGGTGAGCCCAGGTTCCGCAAAATGGCTTGAGGCCATGAAATCTGAGATGGGATCCATGTATGAGAACAAAGTATGGACTTTGATTGATTTGCCCAATGATCGGCGAGCCATTGAGATTAAATGGATCTTCAAGAGGAAGACGGACGCTGATAGTAGTGTTACTATCTACAAAGCTAGAATTGTCGCAAAAGGTTTTTGACAAGTTCAAGGTGTTGACTACGATGAGAGTTTCTCACTCGTATCTATGCTTAAGTCTGTCCGAATCATGTTAGCAATTGCCGCATTTTATGAAATCTGGCAAATGGATAAACAAAACTGCATTCCTTAATGGATTTATTAAAAAAGGGTTGTATATGATGCAACAAGAAGGTTTTGTCAATCCTAAAGGTGCTAACAAAATATGCAAGCTCCAGCGGTCCATCTATGGACTAGGGCAAGCATCTCGGAGTTGGAATATACGCTTTGATAAATTGATGAAAGCATATAGTTTTATACAGACTTGAGGTGAAGCCTGTATTTACAAGAAAGTGAGTGGGAGCACTACAACATTTCTAATAAGTATATGTGGATGACATATTGTTGATCGGAAATAATGTAGAATTATTCTACAAAGCATAAAGGAGTGTTTGAAAGGAGTTTTTTCAAAGAAAGACCTCGGTGAAGCTGCTTACATATTGAGCATCAAGATCTATAGAGATAGATCAAGACGCTTGATAAGTTTTTTCAATGAGTACATACCTTGACAAGATTTTGAGGTAGTTCAAAATAGAACAGTCAAAGAAAGAGTTCTTGCCTGTGTTACAAGGTGTGAAATTGAGTAAGACTCAAAGCCTGACCACGGTAGAAGATAGAAAGAGAATGAAAGTCATTCCCTATGCCTCAGCCATAGGCTCTATAAAGTATGCCATGCTGTGTACTAGATCTATTGTATACCCTACACTGATTTTAGCAAGGGAGTACAATATTGATCTAGGAGTAGATCACTGGATAGCGGTCAAAATTATCCTTAGTGGAATAAGGATATGTTTCTCGATTATGGAGGTGACAAAAGGTTCGTCGTAAAGAGTTACGTCGATGCAAGCTTTGACATCGATCTGGATGACTCTAAGTCTCGATCTAGATACATATTGAAAGTGGGAGCTATTAGCTGGAGTAGCTCCGTGCAGAGCATTGTAGACATAGAAATTTGCAAAATACTTACGGATCTGAATGTGACAGACCCGTTGACTAAAATTATCTCACAAGCAAAACATGATCACATCTTAGTACTCTTTGGGTGTTAATCACATAGCAATGTGAACTAGATTACTGACTCTAGTAAACCCTTTGGGTGTTGATCACATATCGATGTGAACTATGGGTGTTAACCACATAAAGATATGAACTATTGATGTTAAATCACATGGTGATGTGAACTAGATTATTGACTCTAGTGCAAGTGGGAGACTGAAGGAAATATGCCCTAGAGGCAATAATAAAGTTATTATTTATTTCCTTATTTCATGATAAATGTTTATTATTCATGCTAGAATTGTATTAACCGGAAACATAATACATGTGTGAATACATAGACAAACAGAGTGTCACTAGTATGCCTCTACTTGACTAGCTCGTTGATCAAAGATGGTTATGTTTCCTAGCCATGGACATGAGTTGTCATTTGATTAACGAGATCACATCATTAGGAGAATGATGTGATTGACTTGACCCATTCCGTTAGCTTAGCACTCGATCGTTTAGTATTCTGCTATTGCTTTCTTCATGACTTATACATGTTCCTATGACTATGAGATTATGCAACTCCCGTTTACCAGAGGAACACTTTGTGTGCTACCAAACGTCACAATGTAACTGGGTGATTATAAAGGTGCTCTACAAGTGTCTCCGAAGGTACTTGTTGAGTTGGCGTGTTTCGAGATTAGGATTTGTCACTCCGATTGTCGGAGAGGTATCTCTGGGCCCACTCGGTAATGCACATCACTATAAGCCTTGCAAGCATTGTAACTAATGAGTTAGTTGCGGGATGATGTATTACGGAACGAGTAAAGATACTTCCCGATAACGAGATTGAACTAGGTATTGAGATACCGACGATCGAATCTCGGGTAAGTAACATACCGATGACAAAGGGAACAACGTACGTTGTTATGCGGTTTGACCGATAAAGATCTTCGTAGAATATGTGGGAGCCACTATGAGCATCCAGGTTCCGCTATTGCTTATTGACTGGAGACGTGTCTTGGTCATGTCTACATAGTTCTCGAACCCGTAGGGTCCGCACGCTTAAAGTTCTGTGATGATTTGTATTATGAGTTTATGTGTTTTGATGTACCGAAGGTAGTTCGGAGTCCCGGATGAGATCAGGGACATGACAAGGAGTCTCGAAATGGTCGAGACGTAAAGATCGATATATTGGATGACTATATTCGGACATTGGAAAGGTTCCGAGTGATTTGGGTATTTTTCGGAGTATCGGGGAGTTACGGGAATTCACTGGGAGAAGTATTGGGCCTTATTGGGCCATATAGGAATAGAGGAGAGACGCCAAAAGGAAGGAGGCGCGCGCCCCCCTCTTGTCCGAATTGGACAAGGGGTGCAGCCCCCTTTTCCTTCTCCCTCTCCGCCTCTTTCCTTCTCTCCTACTCCGGAAAGGAAAGGGGAATCCTACTAGGACTTGGGAGTCCTAGTAGGACTCCCCACACTTGGCACGCCCCCTCTAGGGCCGGCCTCTCCCTCCCTCCTTTATATACGGGGGCAGGGGGGCACCTCTAGACACAACAATTGATCTCTTGATCTCTTAGCCGTGTGCGATGCCCCCTCCACCATAATCTACCTCGATCATATCATAGCAGTGCTTAGGCGAAGCCCTGTGTCGGTAGCATCATCATCATCGTCATCACGCCGTCGTGCTGACGGAACTCTCCCTCGAAGCTCTGCTGGATCGAAGTTCGTGGGACGTCATCGAGCTGAACGTGTGCTGAACTCGGAGGGGCCGTGTGTTCGGTACTTGATCGGTCAGGATCATGAAGACGTACGACTACATCAACCGCGTTGTGCTAACGCTTCCGTTTTTGGTCTACGAGGGTACGTGGACAACACTCTCCCCTCTCGTTGCTATGCATCACCATGATCTTGTGTGCGCGTAGGAATTTTTTTGAAATTACTTCGTTCCCCAACAGAAAGTTGGTCAAGCAAGCCGGAAAGTAAGGTTTTCTCATCCTCTAGCTTATTTGGATCCCAATTTTATTTTGAAGAAGCAGCAACATGAAGCTCGCCGCACGACCCGGAACAGCGGTGGCAGGATTCTCTCCTCCGGCTTACCGAATACACCAGCTACTCGCAAGTGTCGTCTAGAGGTTTCACAAATCCCTGACTTAGCTTATCCCAAGGCGGGTCTTTTTCGACAGCCTCTTAACCCTTCCGACTCAAATCACCAGGGAACATCTCATTCTTCTTCCAGCCACTCCACTGGGACCCAAATCCCAATCTTCAAACCCGTGCCTGGGTGAGAATGTTAAGTCCATCCGCTTTCAATCATGCACTTAATTGTCGTATTAATCCAAGTCTTATGCTTTATTGTCAGTGCTATTGCCAATCCCAGCAAGAAGCTGAAGGTGACCAAAACGGCTGAAGACTCGAATCTTAATGAACCGGAGAAGCAAACTACAGAAACTTCTCTCCAAGCTGCTGAAGCTACAATTGATGACCCGCCACCGGAAGAGCACAACGTCACCATAGATCATATGGATGTTGAACCGGCCACTACCAAGCCGCCAAGTCCCATCGAGCCTACTGAAGAGAAGGTTGACGATGTTGTTATTACTGGGCTTGGTTACACGGCGCCAGGCAACCCCACTGTTTTGTCAAAGCACACTCCTAAGGAAGAACTATCCGTTGCTGACAAAGGCAAATGGTCGGTGAATTTGGAGAGCTATGCCCAATACAGCGCTCAAGAGATCCACTCTGGTTATCTGAACCGTCTTCATACAAGCCGTGACTTTGAGGTTGGCTTAGTCAATCTAATGAAGGAACGTTTTGAGGTAAACGCTACAATCTTCTTCATATAAGTATACTTCCGTTAGCCGCCAAGTCTACTGGATATGATAGAATTGAATATGTTGTAGACTTTAGATAACCTTATACATATCAAGATCAAAACGAGTAGCCCCCAAGAGCCGGCTTAATCTGTCAAGTTAAGCCGGGACTTCAAATAGTATTAATCAACTTTGCACCTGTAGCCCCCAAAGGCCGGCTTAATCAGCATGGATGAGCCGAGACTTATCACCATAACAATGAACAGAATCCTAGTATGGAGCCCCCATGATTCATCTATATTCATAGCAGTATAGCCGGGTCATCATAGAATTGTCTTCCAAAAAGAGCAATTGGCATTAGCCCCCAAGTGCCAAGTGAAATACTTGTATTGTGCTTGGGACTTCAAATGAGATGATTATAATACAACCGCTCTGTTATATTTGCAGGCTGAAGTAAACATGAAAGAATCCCAAATTGCTCATCTTCGCCAGAACATCTCCACTCAACAAACTGCAACTTCCCAGGCCCAGACAGAATTGAAAACCGCCTTGGAAGAGATGGAAAAATTGGAGAAGGACTTCAAAGCTGACATGAGTAACTGGGATACCGAGAAAACGACTTTATTAAAAAGAGCGGAAGAAGCTGAAGCCGCCCTTAAATCGGTGACTGAAGAATTGTCCGGCTTAAAACACCAGATCAATAACATGACAGCAGCCATTTTTGGTAAGCAATACTGTTCTTCAATTATTCTTCCTCAACAAGCATAAATCTTTATCGGCTTATGAATCACATTTGCTGACGCAGGCCCCAGAACCTCCAACCTTGGTCAAGACATGCACAAAAAACTCAAAGCTGCATATACCTTGGTGGAACAGTTATATACTGGCGCTCAACGGGTCATATCCGCTGCCTCGCATAAAAAGCCACCTCCTTCACTCATCAAAGAAGTATTGGAGAAACTTTCAGTGATGCCCCAATGAATTGATGATTTGAAGTGATCCGCGGTAAGAGCTGGCGCCATTACCGCCCTAAGCCGGGCAAAAGCTTGGCAAGCAGATCTTGATCCAGAAGAATTGGCCAATGGCTGCCCTAGCGTAAAAGAAGATGTGTCCCCCTTCAGTGCTGCTGACTTTGCCCAAATAGCAAGGGGAATGCGCCCATTAGCAAGCAAGCTGGCCGAAGAGACGGACCTTTCCCAGTACCAGGCGGTTTATGATGCTAAAGAAAAGGTAAAAGCGCCAGTTCATGAAGCCCAGGACCTTATTCCGCCAATTCATAAGCACACCTTTGCCCCTGTTATTGACCCGTCAACACTTATTGATGACGGGGCTGTGTTCAAAGCTTTGACCGGGATCGATTGGGCCACCTCTAACTTCCAGCCAACGGGTGAAGAAGAAGAAGAAGAACCAGTGCAAGATGACCCGGAATCCTCCACCCGCCAAGGTCAAGACCATTAATCCAAGGGACAGCTTAACATTTGCAACATTAAATGGCGTATGCTCCAAAAAACTTCTTTTGGGCCATCCAGCGCCTTGTAATAGGCTAGACGAAAACAATGATCTGCCATGCCATCGTGCATGTTGATTTGTATAACACTTTTGAACCGCCGATCTGATGTTGAAGATCTGGCACTTATGCTTTATAATATCATCAAATTATGGAGACCATAGTTATCATATTTCCTGCACATAAGCAGATAACATGTGCCCTGGCGGTTTACTTCAGGGCGGGTCACAATGCCCCATATAAAATCCGCTCGTGACTGCATAGTCCATAACCAGGGCGGGTTTATCAAAACCTCATATAATCATAATAAAATAAATATCATACCTGTGATATTTCTTTATAACGCCGGCTTACCATGCCATATGCAGTAAGGGTAATAGCCCAAAGACATAGAGCGCAACGCCATGTTCAATTTATTCATACTACCGGCTTACAACACCATATGCAGCAAGGGTAATATCCCAAAGACTTAGAGTGTAGAACTCCAAGCATATAATCAAGACACACTGGCGACTTATCGTCCAAAGCCAGGCCGGGTTATCAAAACTCCAGATAAATTCAAATATGAATCATACGGATCAAGGCAACATGGCCTGAACCAAATTTAAACCATATATCAATACGGTACCCAAGATGAATGCAAAAAATGTTCAAAGCAAATACAAATCAGGAAAACAAGGCTTTCATAGGCTGCCAAGCCTCAATATCAAGTGCTATTCAAGGGCCGCACAACCACTGAGTTACTCCTTAATTCAAAACCTGTAAGTCGGGCCTCACATGACCAATCGCCGTTTTAACTTTGACAAGTTCAGGGTCTTTATAAGATTGACTGTCAATAGTACGGCGAGTCATTCCAGGATTACCTAGGCGGAGTGGCAAGCATACAAAGGCAGGATAACCCGGATTTTTGGTGAATACACCTGGCGTCTGTGACACCCAAGTTTTATTTGGATTTTCAAAAGATTTTATTTGACTTGAGGGAGGTGAATTAAAAATTATTTTCTTCAAGGGACCCTCCCTTTCAAATATTTTTCTCATAACAAGAGTTTTATTTGGATTCACCCAAGACTTGCTTTTGGTCTTGGAGGTCCTTGCCTTTTTATTTGAACTCAAGACAAAATACTTTTCACTTGAGAAAAATACCTTTTGAAAATCTCTTTGAAAATGCACTATGGCTTTTGGAATAATCCTTTGCCACTTTCAACTTTTCTCTCTTGCCATGGCCTTAGTGCAAATCCACTCTCCTAAACCTTCCCTCACCTTTGGATCATGATTTGCATCAAATCCAGCAAGTTGAACCTCCCCATATGATTATTTTTCCATTCAAATCATATTCAAACAAATTTCTGTCTTCTATTCTAGCCATTGGTGATTTACAAAGGAACTCCACTTTCTGTTTGGATTTTTGCCCCCAAACCTTTTTCCCTTCCTAGTCCTTTGAACCCTCAACCAAGATCCATGAAGATCCACTGGTCTTCAGTTCAAAATTTTCAAACTACACTTGCTGCAAGTTTGGACCAGATTTGTCAAATTTGGTGAAATTCATTCAAATCTTCCTCCAAAAATTCCAAGTAAAATCAGGCAGCCTCTGGGTGCATTGAGTGGTCACCTCACCAAGTACCAGCTCCAGAAATTTTTTTCTCATTGCCAAATCATTCTGTCGAACACCTGCAGTGCATTGTCAATATCAAGTTCAGTTAAGTTCAGAGAACAGTTTCAGTGCACTGTCGTTTTCTTCAGAACCCGACGTCGATCTCGCCAGTGCCGCCGTGTCGCAGTGTGCCCTGTCCCCTCCCCCTTGTCCTCTACACCGCACGAACGTCTGGCACCTTGCGAACGTCGGCGACGAGCAGCAGAAGGTGCGCCACCCCGTGACCGTCGCCAGCGGCGGCTTTGCGACCGCCAGAGAGAGGCGCGGCGCCGACGGCGCCACCCAGCGCCGCCCAAGCCTCCGGAGCTCGCCGCGTGGCCTTCCACTCCCCCGAACGCGCTGCCACTCTCGTCGTGAACCGCAGGGCGCGGAGCGCGCTCTCTGCCGCCGTCGTGCCCGTGCGGCCACCCCACCGTGGACCGGCGCCATTACGCCAAGACCAACCGAGATTTGCGGGGGAACGGCACCAGTAACCTCCACTGATGCTGCCTGGCCACTCAAACCTCCTGCCAATCACTGCATCACCGTAATTGCTCGCCGGAGATTCTCCGTTCACGGCCACCCCGTCGATCCGCCTATAAATAGAGGCCCCGAGCCTCAACTCGAACCCACACCATCCCTGCACTCCACCTAGAGCACGCCTAGCCACTAGAAGAGCCCCGAGGAGGTCTCCTTCCTCGACTTCGGCCGCCGCGGCCCGCCACGGGATCCAACTCGATTCGCTCCCGTGCGTGCGCCTCTGCCTCCCATCTCTTGCCAGTAGCTTCACTATGCATCCCTCCTTCTGACCCGCGCTTCAATTCGAAGTTTGCAGCCCTTCACCGGAGTTCTCCACCATCACCCGAGCCGCCGCCCGCCGGAGAAAGTGTCGCCGTCGATGTGGTGCTCTCCGACGGTCGAGTCCACCACCCACCGACGCAGAAGAACACGCTGAAGCTCTTGGTACCCTCCGATCTTCCTGACTCGACGTGGTTCGACGCCGGCGTCCACCGTAGTCTTCGGGCGCTGGCGAGCTTTTTAAACCTGACATGTGGGACCCCCCTGTCAGCCTCTCTTCTGTTTCCCCACGCAAAACATTTTCTGTTGGCGCCTTCGGGCAAATACGCTTTCCCTCTTGAGCTTGCGCATTTCCAATCTAACCGTTTTCTGGTTTCTCAGTTTAAACCCTAGAACTTTTCTGTTTCATTACAGATGGGTCCCTGGACAGAAACCTTTATAACTTTTTAATAAAAAGGGATTTTTGAGTGATTCTTTTTCTGACAGTCTTAAAATTTTGTCTAGTTTTTTTGGGATTTATTTGGAATTTTTTTGGAGAAGTTGCTGTGCACGCGTTGGTTTTCACGTTAGTACCCGTTTTCGTATTGCCGTAGGTTCTGGAAGAGGTGACGGAGCCGCGAACTTCGCCGAGCTAGAGTCCGACTTCTCCGAACTAGGAAAGCATGTTTGAACCTTTGATATGATAGGTGTTTTGCATGTTTGCGTGAAGGTTTGTGCGTGGCATGTGAGTATCGGTGAGTTCCCCGTTGCTTGCGAGGCAACCACCCGTATGTTCCAAGGTTGCGATGATCTCTGGTGAGAGATGGCCTAATCATGTGGTGACATGAAGGGCAGCAAGGTGGTACTGTTGTAGCATACCAGCCTTGCGTCATCCGACTACTTCCGACGTTAACGTGGACGGAGTCACGTTATCGTTCTTTTCCCCTTCCGTGCTACCACGTGTTTCTTTGCCAAGATGCGGTTTAGTAAGTTGGTAACCTCTTTCCGTGTACACACCAAACAGAGGGGCCGGGATGATGGTACCTTGGCCCAGGATTAAAGCCAGTCATCCGGTCAGGGGGCATGGGTGTTTCCGGTTGGGACCGAGAGGGGGGGCACCCCCTTAGAGCGCGCGTATAGAAATTTGATCCCATGCTACACGAGGTTGTAGCCTCCCCGTCTCAAGGTTTTTCTTGAACGTTGCCAAGGGTGATCCCTGGGTTCGGAATGTTGAATGGGTGTGTACTGGTTAGACGTGTTTCTTCCAAAACACCATAAACGGAACTAGTCCCCGTGACTACTGAAATCCGTTGGCTGTGGTTAAGTACAAACTCTGCAGAGTCAAATTCTTCCAAGTCATCGTATCCATGATCAATTAGTGAAATCAGTATATCCATATCTATCTGCGTGGAAAACTTGTCCCCGGTGAACAAACTCAAGTGGTAAACCCAGTTTAATTATTATTTCTGTGGATGGACTAACCTTATATTTGTCTCGTACTTGTGATAATTTATACTCTTGAGCTAATGAATTTTTGAGCTACAATATAAGCCCTTTATGTGATGTCGCTCAGACGTCCAACTATGGCATGTTCGTCTTTTATTTTCTGTTATAAGCCCTTTATGTGATGTCGCTCAGACGTCCGACTGTGGCATTATTATTATTCTTGCAGTTTCCTCTCGAGGAGTCATTCAGACACTCGTTTGGCACCAGTATTATTATTCTGCAGTTTCCTCTCGAGGAGTCATTCAGACACTCGTTTGGCACCAGTATTATTATTCTGCAGTTTCCTCTCGAGGAGTCATTCAGACACTCGTTTGGCACTAGTATTACTATTCTTGCAGTTTCCTCTCGAGGAGTCCTTCAGACCCTCGTTTGGCACCCCGTATTTATTATCTCTATGTCTGAACGCATTGGTTAACTTGTTTATATGCTTCATGTTTACATTTGTTATATCTTATGTCCGAACTGTCTTGCGAGTACTTTCATAGTACTCACCTGGCTTGTTGTTTTGGCCAGATGTTGACGAAGGCGATCTTTTGGATGAAGAGTTTGATAGCGCGTCCGACGCCTAGAGGAGTCCCAGTCAGTCCTGTGCGATCCCGGATATTGGTCACTTGTATTATATACGCTTCCGCCACCCGCAATAAGTCTCCTCGAGCCTCGCTTCGACGCTCGAAGAGCTGTAGTCTTCAGGAGTCATATCACTCGCTTCGCGGTGATATTTCCACCACCGTTATTATCGTGAGTTAGTAGTTATGCCACCCTATCCGCCGTCTTGTTTTATTGGCGTGCATGTAATAAATTGTTGGGCAGTCTCCGCTCAACCTTGTATTATATTCAGTACTCCTGGTATTTTTCTTCTGTGACCAAGATATTGTCTACCAGTGGGAAGGGATTCTTCCTTACTGGTCCGTAAAAGGGATTGGTCTCTCAATAATTATTTTATTGAAAAACCGGTCGTGACAAGCTTGGTATCAGAGCCAGGCTGACTGTAGGAAGCCACTAGGAGCGATCGCTAATCGGTTATTAGCGTCTTTTGCGCTTTTTCAGCATTTTGCAAATTGTAGCTATTTTCTGTTGGTCATCATAAATTTATGACATGACTACTCAGAATTTTTGCCTACTTTTGTAGATGGCTGGCAGTAGCTGTGAGAATCGAGTGTTCACGAACGTGCCCGAGGGGTTTGTCAAGCTCCTCGTCTCCATCACCAAGCTCGCGATCGGGCCAGCAGCCCGCCCGGAGTTCACGCTCTATCAGCACAAGCTCAGCGACGACGTGTCTATGCACCAAGCTGTGGTGCAATTCAAGGGAGGACGTTCTGCAGCTCGCCACTTCCATTTTGTGGGAAGGGCCATGCCTACGGAGAGGCATGCCATGCAGATGGCTGCCCGTGAGGCGATAGCTCGTCTTCGGGACATCCTTCCTACGATGAAGACTCGTCGCTACCGCTACCTCCCATGCCATGTGCCTTACACCAGTCACTATGCATTCGCCTGCCATCGGGGAGAGCGAGATGAAGCCATCGAGATGGTTGTGGAGTATCTCAAGGCTCTGGAGGAGTCTTTCGACAACCTCGTAGACGATCTCGTGGCTGCCAGCATGGACTTAGTCCGGGGCGGTCCTGCCAGCAGGAAGGAGCTTCTCCACACGGCACCGCCTCTGACTTTCGTCTCGTCTTTAGCCTCTTATGCACCGGCCGTTTTGGCCACCGCTCGCCGTCTGCCTACCACTGAGGAGTTCGACCGAGTCGTTGCCCCTACTCCAGTCAGAGCTGCACCGCCTGCCGCACCCGCTCTACCACCCGTCGTTCCCGCACCGTCACTGCAGCGCAGCGTTACGCGCCAGGAGCCAGCTAGAGAGGAGGTGGAGGTTGATTCTCCTGGACCGCTGAGTCTTGCCATCGGCAAAGGGAAGGAAATATTCACCATCTCCGACTGAGAGCGCCGAGTAGCCGCGCGTTATGTCTGCCTGTATGGTGTGTTTCCTCTGTACGCTAGTTTGTATTGGTGTGTTTGCCGCTTTCCGGAGGAGTGCGCTAGTCTAAATAACATGTCAGGAATGTGTACGCACATCCTGAGTGCTGTATTATGTGTTTGTAATTCGCGTGTAAGATTTGTGTTAAGCAGTCTTTTCTACATGCAAAACCGCTTATGTTTTCTTTGAAAACCTTGAGGTCTTTTAAGTTGTTGCCTTGCAAGTTTTTCCTGGTACTACACTGTTTTTCTCATGGGTTTTGCAAAATAATACCCCAGACTGGAAAAATGTCTCGTCCGTGGACTCGCTCCATGCCCAATCAACCAGAAGAGGTTTATGGGACACATACTAGCAACAATTTCACTCAGGGTCAGTCCAGTCAACAAGACAGCGAAGCAGCCCTGTCTCAAGTATGCCGTCTCTTCGAGCAAAGCCAGCAACAGCACCAAGAGATGATGAATCATGTCATCAATATGGGAAACCACCGCGAACCCTATCAACCGCATTCCAAGTTATCTGAGTTACAGAAGACTCGCCCCTCAACTTTTGCTCACACTGATAGGCCGCTGGAAGCCGATGATTGGCTTCGTGACATTGAAAGGAAACTAATTATTGCTCAGTGTTCAGATCACGAGAAGGTACTTTATGCACCACACTACCTCACTGGAGCAGCTGCAGCATGGTGGGAAAACTTCCTACACATGCACCCCAGTGAACACAACATCACCTGGGAAGAGTTCAAGGAAGGCTTCCGTGGGGCACACATCCCCAGGAGCATCATAAAAATCAAGAAGAGAGAGTTTGATGACCTGAAGCAGAGAGGCATGTCAGTGACAGAATACAATGGTCAGTTTACTCAGCTATCTCGTTATGCCTACGACGAGCACATGACAGAAAACAAGAAGATGGAAAAATTCCTGGACGGCCTGGCACCAGCACTAAGATGCCAACTGATTGTACACACCTTTCCGGACTTTAAGACTCTGGTGGACAAGGCCATTACCTTGGAGAATGAGCGCCGTAGTCTGGAAGATATCCGTAAGCGAAAGAGGGACAAGACGACTCTTGCTCGCAACAACCGAAGCAAGACTGAGGTTCCAAGGACAGGAGCAAGGAAATCCACGACTACCGATCCAAGGCCCGTCGGACAGTTTCATGCCAGGGACAGAGAGTTCACGTACCGTCCAGGGGTCACATGCTATGCTTGTGGGCAAGAAGGGCACTATGCTAAACAATGCCCAAAGCCGAGGAACGCGGCCCCCAAACCAAACAATGGTGGAAACAATCCAGCCCCCAAGCGCAACAATTTCAATCCCAACAACAACCACAAGAAGGGTCACCTGAACCATGTGACCAGGGAAGAGGCGCAGAATGCCCCAGACATCGTGCTCGGTACGTTCCCTGTCAACACAGTACCTGCCACGGTTTTGTTTGATTCTGGAGCTTCCCATTCGTTCGTTTCGAAGAGTTTTGTTTTACAACATGGTTTTCCGATACTTCCCTTGGAAAAATCTATGATCATCAAGTCCCCCGGAAATAAGCAAATCGCTCAGGGTTACTGCCAAGGAGTGGTCATTGAGTTCGAAGGACTACAATTCCAAGCAAATCTCATCGTGTTGGAGAGTAAAGGACTGGATGTCATTTTAGGAATGGACTGGTTGACCACCAACAAAGGATTCATTGACTGTTTCAATCGGACCGTGATTCTCACCCACCATCATGGCAAGACCATTAAGGTCACAGCTCAAGAAAGGCCACGAACACAACAACCAAAACTGAACAAAGTGGGCATTTCTGAACTGAGAAAAGTTCCAGTGGTATGCGAGTTTCCTGATGTGTTCCCTGAAGAACTGCCAGGCATGCCACCAGACCGAGAGATAGAGTTCAGCATCGAACTAGCACCTGGCACCACTCCCATCTATAAGAAGCCTTATAGAATGGCACCCTCAGAATTAGTGGAGTTAAAGAAGCAGATAAAGGAATTGTTGGACAAAGGATTTATTCGAGCCAGCTCCTCACCTTGGGGTTCGCCAGTGTTGTTCGCCAAGAAAAAGATGGGACACTGAGACTGTGTATAGACTATCGAGCCCTCAATATGGTCACCATCAAAAACAAATATCCGATGCCACGGATAAATGATTTGTTTGACCAGCTCGCACAAGCCAAGGTGTTCTCAAAGATTGATTTGAGATCGGGATATCACCAATTGAAAGTACGGACAGAAGATATCCCCAAGACAGCATTCACTTCCAGATATGGATTATATGAGTTCACAGTGATGCCTTTTGGTCTAACAAACGCCCCCGCATATTTCGTCCACCTCATGAACAAAGTGTTTATGAAATTCATGGACAAATTTGTCGTGGTATTCATTGACGATATTCTGGTTTACTCAAGGACACCAGAAGAGCATGCTGAGCACCTCAGAATTGTTTTGGGAGAATTAAGGAAACATCAGTTGTACGCCAAATTTAGCAAGTGCGAATTTTGGCTAAGACAAGTTGGTTTCTTAGGCCATATATTGAACCAAGAAGGCGTGGCCGTAGACCCAGAAAAAGTCAAAGCCATACTTGACTGGAAGCCACCCGCCAACGTTACAGATGTGCGGAGTTTCCTAGGAATGGCCGGATATTACAGAAGATTTATTGAAGGATTCTCCACTGTGGCAAAACCTATAACACAGTTGCTCAAGAAAGACAAGAAATTTGTATGGACGGAAGCATGCGAGAAAAGCTTCCAAGAACTCAAGAAGAAGCTGACAACCGCACCGGTCTTAACTGTGCCAGACATACACAAGAGTTTTGAAGTATATTGTGACGCGTCCCGAAAAGGTCTCGGATGTGTACTAATGCAGGATGGCAAAGTTGTCGCATATGCCTCCAGGCAGCTGCGAAAACATGAGGAAAATTACCCAACACATGACTTGGAGCTAGCAGCAGTTATTCATGCACTCAAGGAGTGGAGGCACTTTCTGTTGGGAAATCGCTGTGAAATATATACAGACCATAAGAGCCTCAAATATATTTTCACACAGCCGGAGCTAAATTTACGCCAACGACGCTGGTTAGAACTGGTCAAGGACTATGATGTCGGTATTCACTACCATCCAGGGAAAGCAAATGTAGTGGCCGATGCCCTTAGTCGAAACCCCAGCCCGGACAATGACGGTCCGCAAAACTTGAGGCCTGAGTTTCAGCAAGAGTTCGCTAGGCTCAATATGATGTTAGTCTCTGAGGGCACCGTATCAAATCTGGAGATACAACCCACCCTGGTGGAACAAATTAAGAAGGCTCAACAGGGACATCCCAGCATCGAAGGCATAAAGAAGAAAATGGACCTTGGTAAGGCTTCAGAGTTCATCACAGACAGTGAAGGAACATTATGGTACGGAGACAGACTTTGCGTACCTAACATTGAGGAACTCAAGCAACAAATCTTAACCGAAAGCCACACCGCTCCATACTCTATCCACCCTGGAGGAACCAAAATGTACAAGGACATTCAGGAAAGATTTTGGTGGCACGGTATGAAAAGAGATATAGCCACATTTATTGCTTGTTGCGATTCATGTCAGCGCATCAAGGCCGAGCATCAAAAGCCAGCAGGGCTACTCCAGCCAAACAGGATACCGGAGTGGAAATGGGATGAAATAGGAATGGACTTCATTGTCGGATTACCCCGATCACAACGCGGAAATGACGCCATATGGGTCATCACAGACCGACTAACCAAGGTTGCTCATTTCATTCCCGTGAAGACTACCTACTCCACACAAAGGCTGGCCAAACTTTATCTCTCCCGTATAGTTTGTTTGCATGGAGTCCCAAAGACTATAATATCCGACCGAGGCACACAATTTGTCTCCAAATTTTGGGATCACCTACAACAAGCTCTGGGCACGCAACTAGCTTTCAGTACAGCGTACCACCCTCAGACTGATGGACAAACGGAACGTGTAAACCAAATCCTAGAAGATATGCTAAGAGCCTGTGTGCTCACCTATGGATCCAGTTGGGAAGAGAGTCTACCGTATGCCGAATTTGCTTACAACAACAGTTACCAAGCCAGCTTGCAAATGGCACCCTTTGAAGCATTGTACGGACGGAGGTGTCGTACCCCACTGAATTGGTCAGAAACAGGTGACAGCCGTATCTTCGGCCCAGACATGCTTAAAGAGGCCGAGGAGAAAGTTAAGCAAATCAGGGACAGACTGAAGACAGCGCAGAGCCGACAAAAGAGCTACTATGATCAAAAGCATCGTGAGGTCAGCTTTGAACCCGGTGATTCCGTATACCTCCGAGTGTCTCCTATGAGGGGTCTACAACGGTTCAAAATTAAGGGGAAGCTAGCCCCAAGATTTATTGGACCATTTTGTGTAAAGGCACGAAGAGGCACGGTAGCCTACCAACTAGATCTACCCAAGGAGCTATCAGACGTCCATGACGTATTTCACGTCTCTCAACTAAGAAAATGTGTGAGTAACCCGGAGAAGCATGTACCCCATGAAAGCATTGATGTGCAACCAGACCTCACCTACAGAGAGAGGCCAGTAAAGATTTTAGAAGAGTCTGAACGGAGGACCCGTCAGAAAACAACAAAGTTTTTCAGAGTTCAGTGGAGCAACCACACTGAGGATGAAGCCACATGGGAAAGGGAAGATTTTCTTCAGGCAGAATATCCATATCTATTTGAGGATCAGCAGAAATCTCGAGGACGAGATTTTTCCTAAGGGGGTAGGTGTTGTGACACCCAAGTTTTATTTGGATTTTCAAAAGATTTTATTTGACTTGAGGGAGGTGAATTAAAAATTATTTTCTTCAAGGGACCCTCCCTTTCAAATATTTTTCTCATAACAAGAGTTTTATTTGGATTCACCCAAGACTTGCTTTTGGTCTTGGAGGTCCTTGCCTTTTTATTTGAACTCAAGACAAAATACTTTTCACTTGAGAAAAATACCTTTTGAAAATCTCTTTGAAAATGCACTATGGCTTTTGGAATAATCCTTTGCCACTTTCAACTTTTCTCTCTTGCCATGGCCTTAGTGCAAATCCACTCTCCTAAACCTTCCCTCACCTTTGGATCATGATTTGCATCAAATCCAGCAAGTTGAACCTCCCCATATGATTATTTTTCCATTCAAATCATAATCAAACAAATTTCTGTCTTCTATTCTAGCCATTGGTGATTTACAAAGGAACTCCACTTTCTGTTTGGATTTTTGCCCCCAAACCTTTTTCCCTTCCTAGTCCTTTGAACCCTCAACCAAGATCCATGAAGATCCACTGGTCTTCAGTTCAAAATTTTCAAACTACACTTGCTGCAAGTTTGGACCAGATTTGTCAAATTTGGTGAAATTCATTCAAATCTTCCTCCAAAAATTCCAAGTAAAATCAGGCAGCCTCTGGGTGCATTGAGTGGTCACCTCACCAAGTACCAGCTCCAGAAAATTTTTCTCATTGCCAAATCATTCTGTCGAACACCTGCAGTGCATTGTCAATATCAAGTTCAGTTAAGTTCAGAGAACAGTTTCAGTGCACTGTCATTTTCTTCAGAACCCTACGTCGATCTCGCCAGTGCTGCCGTGTCGCAGTGTGCCCTGTCCCCTCCCCCTTGTCCTCTGCACCGCACGAACGTCTGGCACCTTGCGGACGTCGGCGACGAGCAGCAGAAGGTGCGCCGCCCCGTGACCGACGCCAGCGGCGGCTTTGCGACCGCCAGAGAGAGGCGCGGCGCCGACGGCGCCACCCAAGCCTCCGGAGCTCGCCGCGTGGCCTTCCACTCCCCCGAACGCTATGCCACTCTCGTCGTGAACCGCAGGGCACGGAGCGCGCTCTCTGCCGCCGTCGTGCCCGTGCGGCCACCCCACCGTGGACCGGCGCCATTACGCCAAGACCAACCGAGATTTGCGGGGGAACGGCACCAGTAACCTCCACTGATGCTGCCTGGCCACTCAAACCTCCTGCCAATCACTGCATCGCCGTAATTGCTCGCCGGAGATTCTGCGTTCACGGCCACCCCGTCGATCCGCCTATAAATTGAGGCCCCGAGCCTCAACTCGAACCCACACCATCCCTGCACTCCACCTAGAGCACGCCTAGCCACTGGAAGAGCCCCGAGGAGGTCTCCTTCCTCGACTCCGGCCGCCGCGGCCCGCCACGGGATCCAGCTCGATTCGCTCCCGTGCGTGTGCCTCTGCCTCCCATCTCTTGCCAGTAGCTTCACTATGCATCCCTCCTTCTGACCCGCGCTTCAATTCGAAGTTTGCAGCCCTTCACCGGAGTTCTCCACCATCACCCGAGCCGCCGCCCGCCGGAGAAAGTGTCGCCGTCGACGTGGTGCTCTCCGACGGTCGAGTCGACCACCCACCGACGCGGAAGAACACGCTGAAGCTCTTGGTACCCTCCGATCTTCCTGACTCGACGTGGTTCGACGCCGGCGTCCACCGCAGTCTTCGGGCGCCGGCGAGCTTTTTAAACCTGACATGTGGGACCCCCCTGTCAGCCTCTCTTCTGTTCCCCCACGCGAAACGTTTTCTGTTGGCGCCTTCGGGCAAATACGCTTTACCTCTTGAGCTTGCGCATTTCCAATCGAACCGTTTTCTGGTTTCTCAGTTTAAACCCTGGAACATTTCTGTTTCATTACAGATGGGTCCCTGGACAGAAACCTTTATAACTTTTTAATAAAAAGGGATTTTTGAGTGATTCTTTTTCTGACAGTCTTAAAATTTTGTCTATTTTTTTGGGATTTATTTGGAAATTTTTTGGAGAAGTTGCTGTGCACGCGTTGGTTTTCACGTTAGTACCCGTTTTCGTATTGCCGTAGGTTCCGGAAGAGGTGACGGAGCCGCGAACTTCGCCGAGCTAGACTCCGACTTCTCCGAACCAGGCAAGGATGTTTGAACCTTTGATATGATAGGTGTTTTGCATGTTTGCGTGAAGGTTTGTGCGTGGCATGTGAGTATCGGTGAGTTCCCCGTTGCTTGCGAGGCAACCACCCGTATGTTCCAAGGTTGCGATGATCTCTGGTGAGAGATGGCCTAATCATGTGGTGACATGAAGGGCAGCAAGGTGGTACTGTTGTAGCATACCAGCCTTGCGTCATCCGACTACTTCCGACGTTAACGTGGACGGAGTCACGTTATCGTACTTTTCCCCTTCCGTGCTACCACGTGTTTCTTTGCCAAGATGCGGTTTAGTAAGTTGGTAACCTCTTTCCGTGTACACACCAAACAGAGGGGCCGGGATGATGGTACCTTGGCCCAGGATTAAAGCCAGTCATCCGGTCAGGGGGCATGGGTGTTTCCGTTTGGGACCGAGAGGGGGGGCACCCCCTTAGAGCGCGCGTATAGAAATTTGATCCCATGCTACGCGAGGTTGTAGCCTCCCCGTCTCAAGGTTTTTCTTGAACGTTGCCAAGGGTGATCCCTGGCTTCGGAATGTTGAATGGGTGTGTACTGGTTAGACGTGTTTCTTCCAAAACACCGTAAACGGAACTAGTCCCCGTGACTACTGAAATCCGTTGGTTGTGGTTAAGTACAAACTCTGCAGAGTCAAATTCTTCCAAGTCATCGTATCCATGATCAAGTAGTGAAATCAGTATATCCATATCTATCTGCGTGGATAACTTGTCCCCGGTGAACAAACTCAAGTGGTAAACCCAGTTTAATTATTATTTCTGTGGATGGACTAACCTTATATTTGTCTCTTACTTGTGATAATTTATACTCTCGAGCTAATGAATTTTTGAGCTACAATATAAGCCCTTTATGTGATGTCGCTCAGACATCCGACTATGGCATGTTCGTCTTTTATTTTCTGTTATAAGCCCTTTATGTGATGTCGCTCAGACGTCCGACTGTGGCATTATTATTATTCTTGCAGTTTCCTCTCGAGGAGTCATTCAGACACTCGTTTGGCACCAGTATTATTATTCTGCAGTTTCCTCTCGAGGAGTCATTCAGACACACGTTTGGCACCAGTATTATTATTCTGCAGTTTCCTCTCGAGGAGTCATTCAGACACTCGTTTGGCACCAGTATTACTATTCTTGCAGTTTCCTCTCTAGAAGTCCTTCAGACCCTCGTTTGGCACCCCGTATTTATTATCTCTATGTCTGAACGCATTGGTTAACTTGTTTATATGCTTCATGTTTACATTTGTTATATCTTATGTCCGAACTGTCTTGCGAGTACTTTCATAGTACTCACCTGGCTTGTTGTTTTGGCCAGATGTTGACGAAGGCGATCTTTTGGATGAAGAGTTTGATAGCGCGTCCGACGCCTAGAGGAGTCCCAGTCAGTCCTGTGCGATCCCGGATATTGGTCACTTGTATTATATACGCTTCCGCCACCCGCAATAAGTCTCCTCGAGCCTCGCTTCGACGCTCGAAGAGCTGTAGTCTTCAGGAGTCATATCACTCGCTTCGCGGTGATATTTCCACAACCGTTATTATCGTGAGTTAGTAGTTATGCCACCCTATCCGCTGTCTTGTTTTATTGGCGTGCATGTAACAAATTGTTGGCCAGTCTCCGCTCAACCTTGTATTATATTCAGTACTCCTGGTATTTTTCTTCTGTGACCAAGATATTGTCTACCAGTGGGAAGGGATTCTTCCTTACTGGTCCGTAAAAGGGATTGGTCTCTCAATAATTATTTTATTGAAAAACCGGTCGTGACAGCGTCCAAGCCTATTACAGGGGACAACAAAGCTTTGTTCATTAACAAGGAGCCTCCGAGTAATATTTTGATCAAGGCGTATGTGACAACCTGGATTTTTGCCTTCTCTCTTTTTACCGGACTTGCCTTCTCTCTCTTTCCAGACTTGGTTTTCATCATGGTTTTTGCCCTGATTTGATTTGGATTTTTGGATCAATTGAAATGGACTTGTCACTTGGGCATATCCTTGGCTTTCACCCAAGTGACCTATCTACCTTATTCCTCCCACAAATTCCCAAAATAATAAAATGAATATTTTTCCTAAAAGGAAAATATTCATTTTTCTCTCTTAAGCTCATTTCAGAACTTTGTGCTCCAAAGCAACCTCAATTTTTCTTGCTTAGAAAAATCTGAGATAATTCATAAATATTCTTAGGACCATGGCACATCTTCCCATGCAAAAATATTGCATCACTTTTTGTAATATTTTTGCTGTAGAAAATCTTTTCACTTCTGGACCAGAAATGCACTTTGTACAGCAAGTGCATTTTTCCTTAAGCTTTTGGCCTTGAGATTTCTTGAGCTTAAAGACCTTCCTAAGAAATCCTAAACCCCAGGAGATTAGCCCTAATGGCCTTCTAGAAGGTGGCCAAACTTGGTGACCAAGTTTCTGACCAGAAACTTGCCAGCTTGGTAGAGTCGTGTTTGGTCGGCCTGAGTATGATCCATCACCTCTCCTAGACGTAGCACTGCACGGTCGAGCTCGTAGACAAAGTTTGGCCGCTCCTGGCCGTCATTTTGGCCATGCCAGCTAGGTGACCGCGCGAGGACACGACGCCTGGCAGCGTCTGGACGCGCTGTGGCTGGCGCTTTGAGTTCTGTTTCGCGCATGTGCATGCAAGCGCTCGCCTCCGACTGCCGCAACGTGCCACAACCCTCGAACCATCACCCATGACCCCTCCCTGGCGCTCGCCGACGCCGGAGCCGCTGCAGCAAGCCCGGTCAAGTCGCGGCCAAAACGGCACAGTGCGCGCGTGTGCTTGTCCTCATCTCAAACCGCCTCCTGTGCTCGTCCGCGAGCGTGGGCAAGCGCCGGCGTTGACGCTGCATCCTGTCCCCTCGCGTTGGAGCCTCTCGTCAATGTTCGCCGCGTGTCCAGAGCACTCCGGCGGCGACACGTTCCCCCCCTCCGCTCCGGCTATATAAAGCCACCCCGCCTCCCTTGCTAGCCACGCACCACTCCACACCACCTCCACGAACACGTAGACGAGCAGAAGCCCGGTCCGGCAGGCCTCTGGCCGTCGCCCCGACCCGAGGACTCCGGCAATCCCCGCAGGCCAGCTGCCCCTCTCCAGGGCCTCTCGAGCTCAAGCAGCTGCTTGGGCAGGGCCTTGGTGGTCTGCTAGAGCTGCCTGGACCCCGCCAAGCCCTCGGAGCTGCCTCTAGCTACCGTCTTCCACCTCTCCGGCGAACCCCGTCCGCCACCGAAGCTTGCGAGCTCGACTGCGACCAGCTCCGACCACCTTTCGCCAAGCCACGGGTACGGGTAGGTGCGCCGCGAGCCCCGCTTCCGATCTAACCCTCTAGCCTAGCCCCAAACCCCCTCGTCGCCGGCATGAGCTCCGGCGAAGCACCGCCTCCCCTCTGATCTCGATCCCCTTCCCTCTCTCCTGACTGGTGGGGCCCAGTGTCAGCATCACCACTCGCGCCCGAAGCGGTACGAGTGGAGGCGCACTCCCACTTTACGCCTTCGACGTCACCCCCAGGATTTTCTATTTATTCAAATTTAATTCAGAAATTTTACTAAACTTTGACCAGCCACCATTTCTAAACCATAAGTCCAAATGAATTGAATTGTTTGCATTGTCTTTGTTACAGAAAGCTCTAGCAGCACACTAAGGCAAGCCACAACATCATTTGGATGGTGTTATTTCAATATCTATGATTTTCTACTTGAATATGAGTCTTTATTTGCATTTAAAATTTGATAAATTAATATGGTTAATTGCTAATTGTTTTATGATGCTTGATATGCTTGTTTTAGCTTCTGGTTGAGTTCATAGAATTGTTTGGCTAAGTAGAGTAAGATTTTGCACTAGATATTTTATTATGGAAAGTTAAGGTAGCTATTTTTGCTAGTAATAGTTTTCAACTAAATGATGAACTAATAAAAATGTTGTTTATAGATAAAAATGAGTTATACCCAGAGAAGTTTCTGATCTTAGTATTGCAAGATAGTTATGTTGCTTGTTTTGATCCATGCTTAAGAGTTGCTTGCTCTGTGTGACGAGTAGTTGCATGATTTCCGGTATGATGCCATGTTAGTAATAAAAAGTTTTTCTGAAAGTTAATACTTGATTAAGTTCAACCTGAATATGATGTTGATCACATCATGGTGCCACTGAATCGGGTTTTTAATTCAATGCGACCACATTTACCTAATGGGAAGGTCTTGATTCGGTCCTTTGTCGTGGCTCTCACCGGTGCCTCCCGCGAGGGAAGGTTATGGGCGTGCATACCCTGGCCCGGTAGGCAGACATAACCTTGTGTGCTCATTTTGTTTTTATGGTACCTTGTCCCCATTTGGGACCGTTTTGCCACGACGGTGGCCGTTGGTGTCTTTGGTAGACACGGGGCCACCCAAGACCTAGCCCTGAGAGGGAGATGGTCGGAGTGGTCGCGGAGAGTGCATGGCAAAGGGAGGGTTTCGTCGGAATACTTTGGTCCACCCGAATGGGAGTACGAGGCCAGGTATTCCGTAGTGTGGGTAAAGTGCGCTACCTCTGCAGAGTGTATTTAATCTATCGATAGCCGCGCCCTTGGTTATGGGCAAGACTCGGGAGTAAGTCACACCATGGATCAACTTTTATAATTAACCTTGCAAACTAGTAATTGTTGTGATGCATTGTTTCGTGGTGAACCTTGAACACTCGAGGTGTTCATGAGTGATTGGTTTCAGGTGTGACCCCGGTGTGGTCACCGTTTGGTTACAAGGTAACCGTCTGGTAAGCGAGTCCGTGTGACTCGGTGCGCTGTTTGGTTGCTTTGCATAGCTTTGCATTTGTAGTAATTTCTCGCATTAATTTAACTTGATTAATTATCATGATATTGTCTGTCATCGTGCTTATGTTTGTTGTGAGCTTGCAAGTACATTCAATGTAGTCACCTGGCGTGTAATGCCAGCTTTCAGGCAAGTTGATTCGCATCGGAGCGCATCTCGTGTCTAGGCCGTGTCCACGTCGGTGTCCCTGTGCCATGGAGTTCCGCTACGTCCTTCTTCCGCTGCCGCGTAGTTTCATGTGATCGAGGCCCCAGCTATGTTCATTAAATAATGTACATATTGTCCAGGAGCACCGTGTGTGCCGCTTGGCCTCGAATCTCGATGTAATATCAGACCTTTGTACCACGCTAGTATCAATAAAGCGGTTATTTCTGTACCATGTTGTTGTGTATTGCCAGAAGACTCGATCTCTAGGCCGGCAATGCAGGGTAAACCGGTTGCTCCGAGCCGGGGTGCCACAACGCTTGGTATCAGAGCCGCGCTGATTGTAGGACACGCTAGACCGGTAGTGCGTTAGTAAAAGGGTAGATAGTTTCATTTGAGTGCCGGTAGACATAGGAATTGGTTGTTGCATTGCATGCATGACTTATTGTTGTTATTACTAACCATATGGTTTGTGAGTGTAGATGGCACCGGTACCGATCTTGTACCATCCTGAGCCAGCTCCGTGCACATCGCCGCACCTGCTTCAGAACGTGTGGCGATGACTCTATCCAGAGGGTGCTGATCCAGAGTATCGGGTGTATCGCGAGCATCTGGCCGGTGCATTGTGTGAGTATTATGCTGAGGTCACTCTACACCGCAGTTCCCCATCCGGCGCTTACACTCGTTGGTCTAAGGGTGGTCTTGCTTCTACGCCATCTCAGGCGGTTTAGTTTGCTGCTATCGAGTCTCTTGTAGACTTGCGCTACAATGAGGTTCGCATGCACACCCACCCTGGACTTTTCTTCTACCCATCTCTGCACAAGAATGGGTGTATCCGCTTTCCTTTGATTAATCCGGCATGCGATCGTCCCACTAGCCACCTTGCACGCTACATCACCGCTAGCTATCTCCTTAACTACGAGTTAGCTCGAGAGCTCTCCCATGCTCGCGCCACTCTCGCTGCTGCTCATATAAGGAACCCTCTTCCCGCTGTCATCTACACTTCTGCTCCTTCCACCTCCGTTCCTATGACAACCTCGCAGGGTGCCGTTAACCCTTTGACGGTGAACCCTCGCAGCGGTCCTGCTGCATGGTCTTCTCTTGTCGCTACTCCTGCCGCTCCTATGCTTAGATCCCATCCCCCGCCTGCCCTTGAGGGAGATCCCTCACGGCAGCTCCAGCGCACCCTCTTCCCCCGGAGGTCTCTACTATCAGTTCAGGATCTGGGTCCGGCTCAGGAGACGAGCCTGCAGTAGCACCATCCGAGCAGTAGTTCGTTAGAGTATCGTGGTAGTCATGAGCATGATGTATGGCTGTAATCGCACTTGTCATGATGCGTAGTTTCATGTACGAGGGTAGTAGACCCATTGCGATGTTTATTTTCATGTTGGGACTATGTATAATTATGTTGGACTCTTTTTTGACTTGGTTTTATTCGCTGCTTTCTTCTAGGATTTGTCATTGGTTTTTCCCCCACTTTGGAATTTTCTCATCATGGTTGCTATGTATTGGGAAAATGAAAAATAGGATGCCGCATGGAGGCAGCAGCAGTCAAGCTGGTGAGGATGTCCCTGTCCATCGTTCTGAAAGACAGGCAGGACATTCCCCTAAACCATACCAGCCTCCTCCGCCTCCACCGCCACAACCACCTTCCACCGAGCAAATCCTACGAATGTTTGAAGAAAGAAGGAGCAACGATCTGCTGGAAATACTGAAAAGTGTACAAGTTATGGTTGGGCAGAATGGAAACCAGAATGGCCATCATTCCAAGCTATCAGATTTTCAGCGAACCAAGCCTCCCAGTTTCAGCCATGCTACTGATCCTTTGGACGCCGACGACTGGCTAAGGACTATTGAAAGAAAACTGGAAATTGCTTGCACAGACGACGGAGACAAGGTTCCCTTCGCAACGCATTATCTCGAAGGAGCGGCAGCTATATGGTGGGATAATGCCAAAGCAATATGGCCTGCCGATGAGGAAATTAATTGGACAAAATTCAAGGATCATTTCCGCAAATATCATATTCCCACCGGACTCATGAAGATCAAGCAATGCGAATTTCTTGCTCTCACTCAAGGCAGCATGACCGTTGCCGAGTATCTAAATAAATTCAACCATCTGGCCCGCTATTCTCTCCATGATGTGGCCACAGAAGAGCGGAAGATCGACCGATTCCTTGGAGGCCTACATCAACATCTCCGGTGCACTCTCAGTATGTTTGATTTCCCGGACTTCGTGACTCTGGTGAACAAGGCCCTCATCGCCGAGAGGGAACACAAGCTCCTGCACGACAACAAGCCAGCTGCTAATGACCACAAGCGCAAATTCGAGCCCAAGAAGGATATGCAACCAGTGCAAAAGGCTCGTACATGGCAACAGACTCAGGTGGAGTACAAACCCAATTGGCAGCAGAACGTCAACAAGACTACTACACAAGTCAAGAATGTCGTGACCAGCCCGGTGCGCGACGATTGCCAGCGCAACAATTCGTGCTTCAGCTGTGGTCAAACCGGACACTACGCCCAACAGTGTCCCAAGAACACCAAGCACGTCGCTCCATTTCAGCCGCAAGTCAACTACATGGAGCAGTATTCCGCCCCCGATATAATCCAAGGGCAAGTTCATCACATCTCCGCACGAAGCCCAAGAGGACCCGGAAGTCGTCATTGGTATGTTTCTCGTTAATGACATACCCGCCGTAATTCTATTTGACTCTGGGGCTTCCCACTCTTTTATTTCGCGGAGTTTTGCTTCCCAAAACAATTTCTCTTGCTCGATTTTGGGAAAACACATGCTGGTACAATCCCCGGGATCCCTCCTCAGAAGCAATCTCGTCTGCCGAAATTTGGAGATTGACATCGCGTCAAGTTTCCAACATCGTTGATAATCATCGACTCCAACAAATTGGATGTCATTCTGGGCATGAATTGGTTAACCCAATACCAAGTCTGCATTAGCTGTGCGACCAGAGAAGTTACCGTGAAAAATATGGAAGGTCGCACTACCAGTTTTTGTGCCCGCAAGCGCATCCCCACGAAGGATATGGTTTTCACAGCTGTGACAGAAGAGGTGGAATTAATCCCAGTGGTCAGTGAGTATCCAGATGTATTTCCTGAAGAATTTCCCGGCATGCCACCAGACCGGGAATTGGAGTTCGCTATTGACCTAGTGCCTGGAACCACCCCGATACATAAGAAATATTATCGGATGCCCTCCTCAGAATTGGTGGAATTGAAGAAACAACTGGATGAGATGCTGCAAAAAGGATACATTTGTCCAAGCTCTTCCCCATGGGGATCACCAGCAATCTTCGTGGACAAAAAGGATGGCAGTCTACGAATGTGTGTAGACTACCAACAGCTGAATGACGTCACCATTAAAAACAAGTATCCACTGCCGAGGATTGACGATCTATTTGATCAACTCAGTTGGGCCAAAGTATTCTCAAAGATTGATTTGAGGACGGGATATCATTAACTCAAGATTAAGAAGGAAGATATTCCTAAGACCGCGTTCACCACTCGGTACGGTCTTTACGAATACACTGTTATGTCCTTCGGCCTCACCAACGCTCTTGCATTCTTTATGCATATTATGAACAAGGTGTTTATGGACTTCTTGGACAAGTTTGTGGTGGTGTTCATTGATGACATCCTCATATACTCCAAAAGCAAGGACGAACATAAGGAACATCTTCGCGCAGTTCTGCAACGGCTTCGCGATCATCAATTGTATGCCAAATTCAGCAAGTGTGAGTTTTGGCTCCAGCAAGTGGGATTCCTCGGACATATCCTCTCGGCAGAAGGAATCTCAGTGGACCCAAGCAAGTTAAAAGATGTACTTGATTGGTCCGCACCCACCACCGTCTCAGAAATCCGGAGTTTCCTTGGACTGGCCGGATATTATCGCCGTTTTATCGAAGGATTTTCCAAGATCGCCAAGCCAATGATTGAGCTCCTCAAGAAGGAAAAGAAGTTCGTATGGACTGAAGACTGCGAACGGAGCTTCAATGAGTTAAAAACCAGACTGACATCGGCACCCGTATTAACTCTTCCAGATATCTACCGCAGTTTTGATGTTTACTGCGACGCCTCCAGAAAAGGACTGGGGTGTGTACTCACGCAAGATGGCAAAGTGGTGGCCTATGCATCTCGCCAACTGGACAACATGAAGGAAACTATCCTACTCATGATTTGGAATTGGCCGCAGTGGTGCACGCTTTGAAAATCTGGAGACATTATCTGATTGGAAAGAAGTGCTAGATATTCACCGACCATAAAAGTCTCAAGTATATATTCACTCAGCCCGACTTGAACCTTCGACAGGGAAGATGGCTCGAGTTGGTTAAGGACTATGACCTCGGAATAAATTATCACCCGGGCAAAGCTAATGTGGTGGCTGACGCCCTCAGCCGCAAACCAGCCAACCTCAATGCCCTAATGGATTCCTTGCCTCCAGAGCTCTATGAAGAAATCATGCAGCTAAATCTGGTAATCACCGACGCCCGTCTTACCAATATATTGGAAGTTGCTCCTACTCTTGAAGAAGAAATCCGCAGAGCTCAAGCGGATGATAAGGTGTTACGGATATATGTTCAGAAGCTGCACCAAGGGCAAGCACCTGATTTCACTATGGATCAGCAAGGTTCGCTAAGGTTCTGAGGAAGACTTTGCGTACCCAACCAAGATAGTCTAAAGAAGAAAATATTGGCGGAAGCACATAAAGCACCATACTCAATTCATCCCGGTGGTACCAAGATGTATGAGGATCTTCGTCAGATATTTTGGTGGGATGGAATGAAGAAAGACATCGCGTACTTTGTGGCTTGCTGCGATATCTGCAATAAGGTGAAGGCGGAACACCAAAAACCCGCCGGACTCCTCCAGCCTCTGCGGCTATCCCAATGGAAATGGGACGATATTTGCATGGATTTCGTTACCGGATTACCAAGGTCTCATCGAGGAAACGACGCGATATGGGTCATAGTGGACACTCTAACCAAGGTGGCACACTTCCTACCCATCCGGACCACATACCGTGCAAATCAACTTGCACAGCTGTATGTATCAAGAATCGTCAGTCTGCATGGAGTACCCAAGACTATCACCTCCGACAGGGGATCTCTATTCACATCCGCATTTTGGTCCCGACTTCATCAAGCCTTGGGGACCGCTCTGAAGTACAGCACGGCTTACCATTGATAACCCACAAGTATAGGGGATCAATTGTAGCCTCTTTCGATAAGTAAGAGTGTCGAACCCAACGAGGAGCTAAAGGTAGAACAAATATTCCCTCAAGTTCTATCGACCACCGATACAACTCTACGCACGCTTAACGTTCGCTTTACCTAGAACAAGTATAAAACTAGAAGTACTTTGTAGGTGTTTTTGGATATGTTTGCAAGAATATAAAGAGTATGTAAATAAAAAGTAGGGGCTGTTTAGATGAAGACACAACTAAATTAGTTTTAGTAGAGAGCTTTTTGTCAGGAGAAAGTTATTTGTCCCTAGGCAATCGATAACTAGACCGGTAATCATTATTGCAACTTTATTTGAGGGAGAGGCATAAGCTAACATACTTTCTCTACTTGGATCATATGCACTTATGATTGGAACTCTAGCAAGCATCCGTAACTACTAAAGATCATTAAGGTAAAACCCAACCATAGCATTAAAGTATCAAGTCCTCTTTATCCCATACGCAAACAACCTACTTACTCGGGTCTGTGCTTCTGTCACTCACGCCACCCACCATAAGCAAATCATGAACATATTGCAACACCCTACAGCGGGAATCCCTCACGCTTTCGCGACACGGAGAGCACCATAGGACAACACCAATAATAAAACATTAACTCAAACCAATCTTGATCATCAAATAACCCATAGGACAAAACGGATCTACTCAAACATGATAGGATAGCCATACATCATTGGGAAATAATATATAGCGTTGAGCACCATGTTTAAGTAGAGATTACAGAGGGTAAGAGAGAGGTTACACCGCTGCATAGAGGGGGGAAGAGTTGGTGATGATGGCGGTGAAGTTGTTGGTGAAGATCGCGGTGATGATGATGGCCACCGGCGGCGTTCCGGCGCCACCGGAAGCAAGGGGGAGAGAGCCCCCCTCCTTCTTCTCTTGCCTTGACCTTCTCCCTAGGTGGGAGAAGGGTTTCCCCTCTGGTCCATGGTCTCCATGGTGTGGGAGGGGCGAGAGCCCCTCCGAGATTGGATCTGTCTCTCTGTCTCTCTCTGTTTTTGCGCTCCCCTCTGCTGCCCTTTCACCGTTTCTTTTATATCCAGAGATCCGTAACTCCGATTGGGTTGAATCTTTCGCCCAGATTTTTCTCATAAAATTAGCTTTCTTGTGGCAAAAGAAGAGCATCAACCGCCTTACGGGGTGCCCACGAGGGTCCAGGGCGCGCCCCCTGCCTCGTGGCCCCCTCGAGCACCGTCTTGCGTTGATTTTACTTCCCAAAAATCATAAATATTCCAAAATAATTCTCTGTCCGTTTTTATCCCGTTTGGACTCTGTTTGATATTGGGTTTCTGCGAAACATAAACATGCAACAAAACAGGAACTGGCACTGGGCACTGGATCAATATGTTAGTCCCAAAAATAGTATAAAAAGTTGCCAAAAGTATATGAAAGTTATAGAATATTGGCATGGAACAATAAAAAATTATAGATACGACGGAGACGTATCAACCATCCTCAGACAGATGGACAGACTGAGCGAGTAAATCAAATACTCGAAGATATGCTCCGGGCATGTACATTGGCCCAAGGAACCCAGCGGGAAGACTGTCTGCCCTACGCCGAGTTTTCCTACAACAATAGTTTCCAGGCCAGCTTAAAGATGTCACCCTATGAAGCCCTGTATGGCCGGAAATTCCGCACCCCATTAAATTGGTCCCAAACCAGAGATAGCCGTATTTTTGGGACTGATTTAATGCTCGAAGCAGAGAAGCAAGTCAAGGAAATCCGAGACAGACTGCAACTGGCCAAATCCCGACAGAAGAGCTACTATGATGCCAAACATCGTCAGATCAGCTTCGAACCCGGAGAACACGTATATCTCCAAGTCACCCCTATGAAAGGAGTCAAGAGGTTTCAGACCCGAGGAAAATTGGCACCCAGATATATCGGTCCATTCCCCGTCATGGCCAGAGTCAGAACAGTTGCCTACCAGTTGGAATTGCCACCAGAATTGTCAGAAGTACACAACGTGTTTCACATCTCACAGCTAAGAAGATGCATCTCACCACCGGAGAAAAGGACTGATATGTCAGAGATAGAATTGGCTAAGGATTTGACTTATGAGGAAAAGCCAATCAGAATATTGGATCAGACAGAAAGGGTCACTCGCAGCAAAGAGATAAGATTTTACAAGGTTCAGTGGGAGCATCACACCGAAGAAGAAGCAACCTGGGAAAGAGAGGAATTTTTAAAGACTGCATACCCAGAATGGTTTTCCCAAGCAACCGAATCTCCAGGACGAGATTCATCCTAAGTGGGGGAGGTTTGTGACAGCCTGGATTTTTGCCTTCTCTCTTTTTACCGGACTTGCCTTCTCTCTCTTTCCGGACTTGGTTTTCATCATGGTTTTTGCCCTGATTTGATTTGGATTTTTGGATCAATTCAAATGGACTTGTCACTTGGGCATATCCTTGGCTTTCACCCAAGTGACCTATCTACCTTATTCCTCCCACAAATTCCCAAAATAATAAAATGAATATTTTTCCTAAAAGGAAAATATTCATTTTTCTCTCTTAAGCTCATTTCAGAACTTTGTGCTCCAAAGCAACCTCAATTTTTCTTGCTCAGAAAAACCTGAGATAATTCCTAAATATTCTTAGGACCATGGCACATCTTCCCATGCAAAAATATTGCATCACTTTTTGTAATATTTTTGCTGTAGAAAATCTTTTCACTTCTGGACCAGAAATGCACTTTGTACATCAAGTGCATTTTTCCGTAAGCTTTTGGCCTTGAGATTTCTTGAGCTTAAAGACCTTCCTAAGAAACCCTAAACCCCAGGAGATTAGCCCTAACGGCCTTCTAGAAGGTGGCCAAACTTGGCGACCAAGTTTCTGACCAGAAACTTGCCAGCTTGGTAGAGTCGCGTCTGGTCGGCCTGGGTATGATCCATCACCTCTCCTAGACGTAGCACTGCACGGTCGAGCTCGTAGGCAAGGTTTCGCCACTCCTGTCCGTCGTTTTGGCCATGCCAGCTTGGTGACCGCGCGAGGACAGGACACCTGGCAGCGTCTCGACGCGCTCTGGCTGGCGCTTTGCGTTCTGTTTCGCGCGTGTGCATGCAAGCGCTCGCCTCCAACTGCCGCAACGTGCCACAACCCTTGACCCATCACCCATGACCCCTCCCTAGCGCTCGCCGATGCCGGAGCCGCCGCAGCAAGCCTGGTCAAGTCGCGGCCAAAACGGCACAGTGCGCGCGTGTGCTTGTCCCCATCTCAAACCGCCTCCTATGCTCGTCCGCGAGCGTGGGCAAGCGCCGGCGTTGACGCTGCACCCTGTCCCCTCGCGTTGGAGCCTCTCGTCGACGTTCGCCGCGTGTCCAGAGTGCTCCGGTGGTGACACGTTCCCCCCTCCGCTCTGGCTATATAAAGCCACCCCGCCTCCCTTGCTAGGCACACACCACTCCACACCACCTCAACGAACACGTAGACGAGCAGAAGCCCGGTCGGGCAGGCCTCTGGCCGTCACCCCGACCCGAGGACTCCGCGATCCCCGCAGGCCAGCTGTCGCTCTCCAGGGCCTCTCGAGCTCAAGCAGCTGCTTGGGCAGGGCCTTGGTGGTCTGCTGGAGCTGCCTGGACCCCGCCAAGCCCTCGGAGCTGCCTCTAGTCACCGTCTTCCACCTCTCCGGCGAACCCCGTCCGTCACCGAAGCTTGCGAGCTCGACTGCGACGAGCTCCGTCCACCTTTCGCCAAGCCACGGGTACGAGCAGGTGCGCCGCGAGTCCCGCTTCGGATCTATCCCTCTAGCCTAGCCCCAAACACCCTCGTCGCCGGTATGAGCTCCGATGAAGCACCGCCTCCCCTCTGATCTCGATCCCCTTCCCTCTCTCCTGACTGGTGGGGCCCAGTGTCAGCCTCACCACTCACGCCCGAAGCGGTACGAGTGGAGGCGCACTCCCACTTTACGCCTTCGACGTCACCCCCTAGGATTATCTATTTATTCAAATTTAATTCAGAAATTTTACTAAACTCTAACCAACCACCATTTCTAAACCATAAGTCCAAATGAATTGATTCTTTTTGCATTGTCTTTGTTACAGAAAGCTCTAGCAGCACACCAAAAGGTGGATTTTTCCTTGCTGTCTAGAATTTCTGGTGATTTTCAGAATGTGTTTTGACATTTATTTTTGTGGTTTTAAAATATTTTCAGAAGGAGGATCTTGCCTTGAAGCTAACCAGGAGGAGTGTGACCCTCCTCTGCACTAAGGCAAGCCACATCATCATTTGGATGGTGTTATTTCAATATCTATGATTTTCTACTTGAATATGAGTATTTATTTGCATTTAAAATTTGATAAATTAATATGGTTAATTGCTAATTGTTTTATGATGCTTGATATGCTTGTTTTAGCTTCTGGTTGAGTTCATAGAATTGTTTGGCTAAGTAGAGTAAGATTTTGCACTAGCTATTTTGTTGTGGAAACTTATGGTAGCTATTTTTGCTAGTAATAGTTTTCAACTAAATGATGAACTAATAAAAATGTTGTTTGTAGATAAAAATGAGTTATACCCACAGAAGTTTATGATCTTAGTATTGCAAGATAGTTATGTTGCTTGTTTTGATCCATGCTTAAGAGTTGCTTGCTCTGTGTGACGAGTAGTTGCATGATTTCCGGTATGATGCCATGTTAGTAATAAAAAGTTTTTCTGAAAGTTAATACTTGATTAAGTTCAACCTGAATATGATGTTGATCACATCATGGTGCCACTGAATCGGGTTTTTAATTCAGTGCGACCACATTTACCTAATGGGAAGGTCTTGATTCGGTCCTTTGTCATGGCTCTCACCGGTGCCTCCCGCGAGGGAAGGTTATGGGCGTGCATACCCTGGCCCGGTAGGCAGACATAACCTGGTGTGCTCGTTTTGTTTTTATGGTACCTTGTCCCCGTTTGGGACCGTTTTGCCACGACGGTGGCCGTTGGTGTCTTTGGTAGACACGGGGCCACCCAAGACCTAGCCCTGAGAGGGAGATGGTCGGAGTGGCCGGGGAGAGTGCATG
This sequence comes from Triticum aestivum, assembly GCF_018294505.1. NCBI lineage: Eukaryota > Viridiplantae > Streptophyta > Magnoliopsida > Poales > Poaceae > Triticum > Triticum aestivum. The sequence continues at coordinate 52,007,822 of NC_057799.1, read as the reverse complement.
GCAAAGGGAGGGTTTCGTCGGAATACTTTGGTCCACCCGAATGGGAGTACGAGGCCAGGTATTCCGTAGTGTGGGTAAAGTGCGCTACCTCTGCAGAGTGTATTTAATCTATCGATAGCCGCAACCTCGGTTATGGGCAAGACTCGGGAGTAAGTCACACCATGGATCAACTTTTATAATTAATCTTGCAATCTAGTAATTGTTGTGATGCATTGTTTCGTGGTGAACCTTGAACACTCGAGGTGTTCATGAGTGATTGGTTTCAGGTGTGACCCCGGTGTGGTCACCGTTTGGTTACGAGGTAACCATCTGGTAAGCGAGTCCGTGTGACTCGGTGCGCTGTTTGGTTCCTTTGCATAGCTTTGCATTTGTAGTAATTTCTCGCATTAATTTAACTTGATTAATTATCATGATATTGTCTGTCATCGTGCTTATGTTTGTTGTGAGCTTGCAAGTACATTCAATGTACTGACCTGGCGTGTCATGCCAGCTTTCAGGCAAGTTGATTCGCATCGGAGCGCATCTCGTGTCTAGGCCGTGTCCACGTCGGTGTCCCTGTGCCATGGAGTTCCGCTACGTCGTTCTTCCGCTGCCGCGTAGTTTCGTGTGATCGAGGCCCCAACCATGTTCATTAAATAATGTACATACTGTCCAGCAGCACCGTGTGTGCCGCTTGGCCTCGAATCTCGATGTAATATCAGACCTTTGTACCACTCTAGTATCAATAAAGCGGTTATTTCTGTACCATGTTGTTGTGTATTGCCAGAAGACTCGATCTCTGGGCTGGCAATGCAGGGTAAACTGGTTGCTCTGAGCCGGGGTGCCACAGCGTACAAGCTGGATCAGTAGGGTAGTCATAGCTATGCTCAATGAGCAGGAAGCCCCCAAGTAATTTGCAATCAAGGTGTACAAGCCGGATCAAGAGGGTAGTCATAGCTATGCTCAATAAGCAGGAAGCCCCCAAGTGATCTTATGAAGTAACAATAAAGACTCAGATTCTCAGAAATGAAATGACAGATGCCTGAATTATCACGGATGCCGGCTTTATTATACTAATCATAGTATATACATTGATAGAAGTATGTACATCACAAGCGCCAATGGCTCAGGTGTAATAAGGCCGAATATGAGAATGTTCCACGGCCGGCGAGTCTCCTCCTCTGATTTGCGTGAGTCCTTGTGCTCTCGAACATCAATGAGGTAGTAAGATCCGTTGTTCAGATTTTTTCTGACCACAAAAGGCCCTTCCCAAGGTGGGGATAGCTTGTGCATGTCAATTTGATCCTGGATAAGCCGGAGCACCAAATCCCCTTCTTGAAAGGTCCGGGTTTTAACCCGACGGCTACGATAACGATGCAGATCTTGCTGGTAAATTGCCGAACGAGCCGCCGCAAGGTCACGCTCGTCATCCAGAAGGTCAAGAGCATCCTAACGTGCTTTTTCATTATCAGCTTCGACATAAGCCACCACACGGGGCGAGTCATGACGTATGTCACTTGGGAGAACCGCCTCTGCTTCGTAAACCATGAAGAAAGACGTATAACCTGTAGATCTGTTGGGGTGGTATTGATACTCCAAAGCACTGAAGGTAACTCCTCAACCCAACAATCCAGCGTCCTCTGCAAAGGGACCATAAGCCGGGGCTGGATGCCTTTCAAGATTTCTTGATTGGCTCTTTCAGCTTGGCCATTGGACTGGGGGTGAGCCACCAATGATACATCAAGACGAATATGCTCTTGCTGACAGAATTCTGTCATTGCACCCTTAGACAGGTTAGTATCGCTATCAGTGATGATACTGTGAGGGTATCCAAAACGAAAGATCACCTTTTTAATGAATTGAACCGCCGTCGCTGCATCACATTTACTGTCCGGCTCAGCTTCAACCCACTTTTTAAACTTGTCAACAGCCACCAAGAGGTGAGTCTTTTTGTTCTTGGACCTCTTAAAAGGTCCAACCATATCCATGCCCTAGACTGCAAACGGCCAAGTAATAGGAATCATCCTCAACTCTTGAGCTGGTACATGAGCTCGCCTTGAAAATTTCTGACAACCATCACACTTGCTGACCAAATCCTCCGCGTCAGCATGAGCCGTCAGCCAATAGAACCCATGACGAAAAGCCTTAGCCACAAGAGATTTAGAGCCGACATGGTGGCCACAATCTCCTTCATGAATCTCTCGTAGAATCTCACGGCCCTCCTCAGGAGAAACACAACCTTGAAATGCCCCTGTGACACTGCGTCGGTGTAGCTCTCCGTTGACAATAGTCATCGACTTAGACCGCCGGGTTATCTGCCTGGCCAAAGTTTCGTCTTCAGGTAACTCGCCCCAGGTCATAGTAGCAAAACATGGAACTGTCCAATCAGGAATAGCATGAAGCACCGCCACCAACTATGCCTCCGGGTCAGGAAAAACAAGATCTTCCTCCGTAGGCATTTTAACCGAAGGATTACGCAGAATATCAAGGAAAACATTAGGTGGTACGGGCTTACGCTGGGACCCTAGACGGCTTAAAGCATCAGCCGCCTCATTTTTCCTGTGATCAACATGTTCCACTTGATAACCTTTGAAATGACCAGCAATAACATCAACCTCTCGGTGATAAGCCGCCATGAGTGGATCCTTTGAATCCCAAGTGCCTGAAACTTGCTGAGCCACCAAGTCTGAGTCGCCAAAATATCTCACCCGACTTAGATTCATCTCTTTAGCCATCCGAAGACCATGGAGCAAGGCTTCATACTCAGCTGCATTGTTAGTACAAGGGAACATCAACCTTAAAACATAACAGAATTAATCACCTCATGGGGAAGTCAAAACAACTCCAGCCCCCGAGCCTTCCAATTGCCTGGATCCATCAAAGTGAATAGTCCAATATGTGCTATCCGGCTTCTCCTTAGGCATCTGCAACTCTGTCCAATCGTTGATGAAATCCATAAGTGCTTGAGACTTGATAGTTGTCCGAGGCATATACTTCAAACCATGGGGTCCAAGCTCAATGGCCCACTTGGCTACCCGACCTGTGGCTTCTCTATTTTGAATAATATCCCCTAAAGGGGCAGAACTAACCACAGTGATGGAATGACCAAGGAAATACTGCTTCAACTTACGGCTAGCCATGAACACACCGTAAACCAGCTTCTGCCAATGTGGGTATCGCTGCTTAGACTCAATGAGCACCTCACTGACATAATAAACTGGCCGTTGAATTGGATATTCCTTGCTTGAGTCCTTCCTTTCCACAACAATTGCCACACTGACAGCTCTGCTATTAGCAGCCACAATAACAGTAAGGGCTCTTTGTCAATAGGAGCTGCAAGGATTGGCAGCTCAGCCAACTGCTGTTTCAACGCCTTGAATGCCTGATTGGCAACATCACTCCAAACAAAATGATCTGTCTTCTTCATCATCTGATACAGAGGAATAGCCTTTTTGCCCAAACGGCTTATAAACTGGCCGCCATACGACCCGCCAAACGCTGGACATCGTTAATACACGCCGGCTTAGCCAAAGAAGTGATAGCCTTGATCTTCTCCGGGTTAGCTTCAATGACTCTTTCAAAAACCAAAAAACCGAAGAGCTTGCCTTGTCGGCACATCAAAGACACATGGCCGGGTTAAGCATCATCTTGTAGACCCGGAGATTGTCAAAGGTCTCCTTCAAATCATCTATCAAGGTCTCCTTCTTCCTGGATTTCACAACAATATCATCCACATAAGCATGAACATTGCGTCCAATTTGGTCATGAAGGCAATTTTGAACACACCGCTGATAAGTCGCCTGGGCACTCTTGAGCCCAAAAGGCATAGACACATAGCAGAAGGCTCCAAAGGGAGTGATGAAAGTTGTCTTCTCCTGGTCCTTAACTGCCATCTTGATCTGATGATAACCAGAATAAGCATCGAGAAAACACAAGCGCTCACACCCCACCATTGCATCAATGATCTAATCGATACGAGGGAGAGCAAAAGGATCAGCCGGACCGGCCTTGTTAAGGTCTGTGTAATGCACACACATACGCCAAGTGCCATTCTTCTTAAGTACCAGCACCGGGTTAGCCAACCACTCAGGATGAAAAACTTCAACGATAAACCCAGCCGCCAAGAGCCGGGCCACTTCTTCACCAATGCCCTTGCGCCTCTCTTCACTAAAACGACGAAGGAATTGCTTGACCGGTTTAAACCTTGGATCAACATTAAGAGTGTGCTCAGCGAGTTCTCTCGGTACACCTGGCATGTTAGAAGGTTTCCATGCAAAGATGTCCCAGTTCTCACGGATGAACTCGATGAGCGCGCTTTCCTATTTCAGATCCATATTAGCACTGATGCTGAACTACTTGGATGAATCTCCAGGAATAAAGTCAATTAGCTTAGTGTCATCTGCCGACTTAAATTTCAACAAGGGGTCATGCTCTGTAGTTGGATTTTTCAAAGGTGTCATATCTGCCGGGTCAACATTATCTTTCTAAGACTTCAACTCCTCTGCTGCACAAACAGACTCAGCATAAGCAGCATCGCCCTCTTCACACTCCAGAGCTATTTTCTTATCACCATGCACCGTGATAGTGCCTTTATGACCCAGCATTTTTAGCTGCAAATAAACATAACAAGGCCGGGCCATGAATTTGGCATAAGCCGGCCGTCCAAATAAAGCGTGACAAGGACTCTTGATCCTAACCACCTCAAAGGTCAATTTTCAGCCCGGTAATCATGGTCATCGCCAAAAGCCACTTCCAATGTTATCTTACCCACCAGATAAGCTGACTTACCAGGCACCACCCCATGGAAAACAGTAGTAGACGACTTAAGATCTTTGTCAGTCAGATTCATACGGCGGAAAGTCTTATAGTAAAGGATATTAATGCTATTGCCTCCATCCATAAGCACCTTTGTAAACTTGTATCCTCCCACCTGAGGAGCAACCACCAAAGCCAATTGACCCGGATTGTCAACCCAGGGCGAGTGATCTTCATGGCTCCATATGATGGGCTGCTCAGACCATTGCAAGTAACGGGGGACTGCTGGCTCAACTGCGTTCACTGCCCTTTTATGAACCTTATGGTCCCGTTTGCATAAACTTGTGGTGAACACATGATACTGACCACTATTTAGTTGCTTTGGATTACTCTGATAACCAGACTGCTGCTGCTGATTCCCTTGACCAGATTGTTGATTAAAACCACCTTGATTGCCCTGGCCCTGAATACCGGAATTTGAGCTGCCACCTCCAAAGCCAGGTCCGTGAGAGCCGGATCCTAAGCCGCCGTTCGGGCCATGGTTATTCTGGAAAAAATTGGAATTTTTGTACTCCCTCATGATGAAGCAATCCTTCCATATATGATTGGGCGGCTTCTCTTGCGTACCATGCTTTGGGCAAGGCTGATTCATCATCGCCTCAATGTTAAACTTTGGCCCTCCAAGCCGGGGTGGCTTTCCCTTACGGCGCTGATTATTATTCTGCGTATTGGTGTTAGCCACAAAGTCTAAACCGCCGTCAGCTTTGTTCTTACCGTTGCCACTTTGACCCGCTATATTATGTTGCTGCCCTTTTGCATTGCCACTCTTCTTCCCCTTGCCAGCTTTCTCCTCATCAGACTCAGGGTCTTTCGTACTATCCGAGTCGGCATATTTAACAAGAGCCGCCATGAGCTCCCCCATATCATTGCAGTGGAGCTTAAGCCGCCCCAGTTTCTGCTTAAGGGGAAGGAAATGGCAATTCTTCTCCAACATCAGGACTGCTGAGCCGGTGTTGATACTGTCCAATGAGTGTATAACGGCCAAGATCCGGCGCACCCAATTGGTTGTCGACTCGCCCTCTCCCTGGACACAAGAGTCTAAATCCAGAATCGACATAGGCTGCTTGCACATGTCTTTAAAATTTTGAATAAACCGCGCCTTCAGCTCAGCCCATGACCTGATAGAGTTAGCGGGCAAACCCTTCAGCCAGGTACGTGCTGGCCCATCCAACATCATGGTGAAGTACTTAGCACATGTAGCATCACTAACATCCAGCATCTCCATAGCCATCTCGTAGCTCTCAATCCAAGCCTCTGGGGGCTGATCCGCTGTGTAATTAGGCACCTTGCAGGGGCCCTTGAAGTCCTTAGGCAAGCGCTCGTTGCGTAGAGCCAACACTAAACATGGCACACCCAAGATTCTAGAGGTCACTCCTGCCTCTACATACGCTGATGGATATACCGGAGATTGCTGTTGAGCCGCCAGCTCAGGCTCGCGCCACGCCCTGCCCTGGTCCACCAGAGCCCGAGCATCATTACCAGTGCGCGGCGGGTCAGGCCTACGAGGTTGGTTATGGTGCCGCTCACTACTCGACACCGCTGGCGAATCAATGTGACTACCATAACTCCAGCTGGGACGCAGGGTTGAATGAATCCGTTCACGACTGTATGAATAAGCCACCTGTTGAGCCACTTCTGTCTGAAGAAGCTCTCCGGCTCGCAATATCTCCATCGCAGCCGGCGACTCGTCTTGAACAAGGAGAGCCGCCAATCGGGTAGCCGCGGCGATCATATTGTCCAGAGGGTTAGAATAATGACCCGGCGGTGTCGGAACATCCTGAGGTGGAGTCAAATTCAAACGTGGGGGGTCCGCAGCATGTGGCTGAACCGCTGCTCCGGCTACAAGCGCCTCGACAACCTGGTTCACTACTGGCGGGTTACTGGTTCCTGCCCCAGGCATGTTGAAAAGGTTTCTTGCATCGTACTTCGGAGGTAAACGACTCCGGTGCCTCCTCATAACATCGTTTGAAGCATTCTGATCCAAGGTGAGCCGGAATGACTCTGCCTGAATTCGTTGTGATTGCGTGTCCAAGGCGGCTCGCTCCGTCGCCATCCTAGCTTTCTCAGCAGCAAGTTCTTCCTTGGCTTGAGCTATCTCGTCTCGCAGCTTCGTGATATCCACCTTATGATGCTCTTGAGTTTCCGGGGTTACCTCTGTTCCCATTAAAGTAGCCAAAGCATCCAAAACCTCGGTCAAAACTTGAGCCGGCGGGCATGCAGAGCCACTGGCACCGGCCACCGCCGAGCTAGAGGTCATAGCCGTGGCGGTCGTCGAGCCGAGAACCGGTTGTGTGCCGGCCATAAAGATCGCAACCCTGTTCGGCGGCTCATAGGGGTCCGGAATACTATCACCATCGGAACAGCCCCCAAGCCTGTCGTCCTGCAGTTGATACATTGAATCGTTCTCGCCAGTTGAAGACTCGCCATCAGAGCAGATCACCTTCTCTCCGTGGACACAGATCCTTCCTCAAGATCCGCCCCATGAATGAAACCAACGAAGGTGCGCTTCGGGGCAGCTTGAACCTTGGTGGGTCTTGCGCGCTGAGCCGTCTCGACGATGTCGGTGCAGGTGTCCGGCTCAGGCCCTAACTCGCCGATCTTGCCGATGAAGACGTGGATTCCGCCGAAGGGGACCCGGTACCCGTACTCAATTGAGCCGGCCTCGGGGCCCCAGCCAGCGTCGTTGATGTAGAGCTTGCCGCGACGACTCTTGCTCATCCGGCCCACAGCGTATCCCTTGATCCTTGCGAAGCTGCCCTTCAAGAACTCGAAACCACCGTGCGCTGGCCCCACGGTGGGCGCCAACTGTCATGGACTTAACAAGGCAGATGCCCTAGCAGAAGGACTTAGGTGTGGAGCCATCACAACTAGGTTAGCTTGAAGGGGTTAAACGGGACAAAGGACACAGAGAGTTTACCCAGGTTCGGCCCCTCTCAACAAGGTAAAAGCCTACTCCTGCTCTAGCTTGTATTGCTTGGTTTTTGATTACCAGGGAGCGAATACGCTTGACCTAGTTCTCGACTTGTTGTTTCTTGTCCTAACCCGCCGCCGGGTCACCCCTTTATATACACATGTTGATGCCCGACGGCTTACAGAGTCCCGACCGGCTCATACACAACGTGTCCGGCTTGGTGACTAACTAAACTTGCCTTACAATACAAGTTACACATATGGCGGTTCATCCTCTTGGGCCTCAAGTCTCCTCTGGGTCTTGGGCCTTCAATAGGCTTGCTTCATGACCCGCCATCCTCATCTTTAAGTCGCCAGCGGTATGACCCGGCCCCTCCTGGGCGGCTTATACCCAATAGTTATATCCTCAACAATCTCCATCAACTCCCTCCACCCTAACTTTCCGATATATGAACTTTTACCTCAGATCATTTGCTGAGTATAGTTCTTATTGTTGATTACTCGATGTAGTTGATGCCTAGAAGTTTTATTCATGAAATATTCATATGTTCATATTGTTAATAGTACTTTCATCTCAATCATGATCCTTATCATGTGTTGTGAGTAGTCTGCTACGTTCCTTTTTTGCGTGTAAGTCTTTTACGTTCTTGAGGACACGGGATAAACCTTGTTGCTATTAACCTTGTGAAGTAGAATATACTTTAATCTTTTGATATTATCTTATGATGTAATTCTCTATTGGTGGCGAACATCAACTTCATATCACTTCACCTTTGTGGGTCTAGAGTAGAGCATTGTGTGATTAGTTTATCTATGTTGGGTGGTTGGAGTGACAGAAATTACCAAACCCTAAGTTCATGAACTATTGCATGAGGGGTTGTTGGAACCTCAAAGTTGGCTATGGTTAAATGACATCGTAATTATTCTCTTATATTTGCGAATGCCTGCAGGGTATAATCATAAGTATGTTGTTGTTCAAGTAAGAACAATACATTATCATAGGTTTCACGCACAACAAATTATCAAAGCAATGAACATTAACTCAAGGAAACTTGATGAAGGTGACTTGGTGAAACTCCCATGTGTCTTCGAGAGCGATTTTATTCCTATAAGTAAAAAAACCGGTTTGTCCTTAGCACAATTAAGGATTGGGCCACATGCTACCCCGTTACAATTTTTTTACTCTTTGTGCATTTTGCAATTTCTCTTGTGATCAAACAAACCATCAAACAATCTTTGCAACTTTTACAGTGATTTCTTATTTAGTTTCCATCAACCAATTACTTCTTCTCCTCGTTGGGTTCGTCACTCTTACTTAACCAAAAAGGCTATGATAGATCCCATGCACTTGTGGGTTATTACTATAGATCTTTTAAATTTCAGGATACTGAGATTGCTACTAATAATCTCTAATTATCACATTTTGATCAAGGGATATGAAGTAAAAGCCTTTAGAATTTTAAGCTAGGCCATCATTGCCCAACCATTTATCCTCCCAAAACCTAGTTCTACCCCCCTCCAACAATTTTTACAACATGATGGAAAAGATCATTCACTTTCAGCAGCCCCTATAAAAATGTAAGTCAACTTCCACTTGAAAGTGTTTTCCCTAAGTATTTATTCCTGAGCAAATCATGCCATAGATCTCATTCATGAAATTGTCCGCAAAGCCATTCAGGGCAACTATAGCCGGTTTGGGCAAATTTGGCCCCTCAAATGTCCACGGACGTGTCCAGTCAATGTTCGAGCATGTCTGTTTCGAGCCCACGTTTGTCCGTGCATGCAACCATGCATCTGATTGGCGGGGATTGCTACCTCTTGAGCATGCGTTGGTTTTCCTTGAAGAGGAAAGGGTGATGCAGCAAAGTAGCGTAAGTATTTCCCTTAGTTTTTGAGAACCAAGGTATCAATCCAGTAGGAGATAACACGCAAGTCACCTAGTACCTGCACAAACAATCAAGAACCTTTCAACCAACGCGATAAAGGGGTTTTCAATCGCTTCACGGTTACTCGCAAAAGTGAGATCTGATAAAGATAATAAGATAAATATTTTTGGTATTTTTGTTGTATAGATTGGAAAGTAAAGATTGCAAAATAAAATAAATAGGAAAATAGACTTGTAGATCGGAAACTTATATGATGGAAAATAGATTCGGTGGCCATAGGTTTCACTAGTGGCTTCTGTCAAGATAGCATATATTACGGTGGGTGAACAAATTACTGCCGAGCAATTGATAGAAAAACGCAGAGTTATGAGAATATCTAGGCAATGATCATGAATATAGGCATCACGTCCGTGTCAAGTAGACCGAAACGATTCTGCATCTACTACTATTACTCCACACATCGACTACTATCCAGCATGCATATAGAGTATTAAGTTCATAAGAACAGAGTAACGCATTAAGCAAGATGACATGATAAACTCAAGCAATATGATATAAACTCCATCTTTTTATCTTCGATGGCAACAATACAATATGTGCCTTGTTGCCCCTATTGTCACTGGGAAAGGACACCACAAGATTGAACCCAAAGCTAAGCACTTCTCCCATTGCAAGAAGGATCAATCTAGTAGGCCAAACTAAACCAATAATTCGAAGAGACTTGCAAAGATATCAAATCATGCATATAAGAATTCAGAGAAGAACCAAATATTATTCATAGATAAACTTGATCATAAATCCACAATTCATCAGATCTCGGCAAACACACCGCAAAAGAATATTACATCAAATAGATCTCCAAGAACATCGAGGAGAACTTTGTATTGAGAATCAAAGAGAGAGAAGAAGCCATCTAGCTAATAACTATGGACCCGAAGGTCTGTGGTAAACTACTCACACATCATCGGAGAGGCTATGGTGTTGATGTAGAAGCCCTCCGTGATCGATTCCCCCTCCGGCAGAGCGCCGGAAAAGGCCCCAAGATGGGATCTCACGGGTACAGAAGGTTGCGGCAGTGGAAAAGTGGTTTCATGGCTCCCCCTGATGTTTTTAGGGTATAAGAGTATATATAGGCGAAGGAAGTACGTCGGTAGAGCTCTGTGGGGCCCACGAGGGTGGGGGGGGGGCACGCCTACCCCCTGGGCGCGACCTCCTACCTCGTGGCCACCTCGCGGAGTTCCAGACTTCAACTCCAAGTCTTCTGGATGGCGTTTGTTCCAAGAAAGATCACCGCGAAGGTTTTATTCCGTTTGGATTCCGTTTGGTATTCCTTTTCTGCAAAACACTGAAATAGGCAAAAAAACAGAAACTAGCACTGGGCCTTCGGTTAATAGGTTAGTCCCAAAAATAATATAAAAGAGCATATTAAAGCCCATTAAACATCCAAACAGATAATATAATAGCATGGAACAATCAAAAATTATAGATAAGTTGGAGACGTATCAAGCATCACCAAGCTTAATTCCTGCTCGTCCTCGAGTAGGTAAATGATAAAAACAGATTTTTTGATGTGCAATGCTACCTAACATATTTTCAATGTAATTTCCTTTATTGTGGCATGAATGTTCAGATCCGAAAGATTCAAGACAAAAGTTTAATATTGACATGGAAATAATAATACTTCAAGCATACTAACCAAGAAATTATGTCTTCTCAAAATAACATAGCCAAAGAAAGCTCATCCCTACAAAATCATATAGTTTGGCTATGCTCCACCTTCGTCACATAAAATGCTCCAATCATGCACAACCCCGGTTTCAGCCAAGCAATTGTTTCATACTTTAGTATTCTCAAACTTTTTCAACTTTCACGCAATATATGAGCGCGAGCCATGGACATAGCACTATAGGTGGAATAGAGTGGTGGTTGTGGAGAAGACAAAAAGGAGAAGATAGTCTCACATCAACTAGGTGTATCAATGGGCTATGGAGATGCCCATCAAGAGATATCAATGTGAGTGAGTAGGGATTGCCATGCAACAGATGCACTAGAGCTATAAGTATATGAAAGCTCCACAAAAGAAACTAAGTGGGTGTGCATCCAACTTGCTTGCTCACGAAGACCTAGGGCAATTTGAGGAAGCCCATCATTGGAATATACAAGCGAAGTTCTATAATGAAAAATTCCCACTAGTATATGAAAGTGACAACATAAGAGACTCTCTATCATGAAGATCATGGTGCTACTTTGAAGCACAAGTGTGGAAAAAGGATAGTAACATTGTCCCTTCTCTCTTTTTCTCTCATTTTTTTTATTTTTTTATTTTTGGCGGGCTTCTTTGGCCTCTTTTTTTATTTGGGCTTCTTTGGCCTCTTTTAATTTTTGCCCGGAGTCTCATCCCGACTTGTGGGGGAATCATAGTCTCCATCATCCTTTCCTCACATGGGACAATGCTCTAATAATGAAGATCATCACACTTTTATTTACTTACAACTCAAGAATTACAACTCGATACTTAGAAAAAATATCACTCTATGTGAATGCCTCCGGCCGTGTACCGGGATGTGCAATGAATCAAGAGTGACATGTATGAAAAATTATGAATGGTGGCCTTGCCACAAATATGATGTCAACTACATGACCATGCAAAGCAATATGACTATGATGAAGCGTGTCATAATAAACGGAACGGTGGAAAGTTGCATGGCAATATATCTCGGAATGGCTATGGAAATGCCATAATAGGTAGGTATCGTGGCTGTTTTGAGGAAGGTAAATGGTACCGGCGGAAGTTGCGCGGCACAAGAGAGCCTAGCAATGGTGGAAGGGTGAGAGTGCGTATAATCCATGGACTCAACATTAGTCATAAAGAACTCACATACTTATTGCAAAAATCTACAAGTCATCAAAACCAAGCACTACGCGCATGCTCCTAGGGGAAGGGTTGGTAGGAGTTAACCATCGCGCGATCCCGACCTCCACACATAAGGAAGGCAATCAACGAAACACCTCATGCTTCAAATTTGTCACACAACGTTTACCATACGTGCATGCTACGGGACTTGCATACCTCAACACAAGTATTTCTCAATTTCACAATTACTCAACTAGCACGACTCTGATATCACCATCTTCATATCTCAAAACAATCATCAAATATTCAATGCACTCTATATGAATTTTTTTATTATACCCGTCTTGAATGCCCATCATATTAGGACTAATTTTATAACCAAAGAAAATTACCATGCTTTTCTAAAAGACTCTCAAAATAATATAAGTGAAGCATGAGAGATCAATAATTTCTATAAAATAAAACCACCACCGTGCTCTAAAAAGATATAAGTGAAGCACTAGAGCAAAATTATCTAGCTCAAAAGATATGTGAAGCACATAGAGTATTCTAAAAAATTCCGATTCATGTGTGTGTCTCAAAAGGTGTGTACAACAAGGATGATTGTGGTAAACTAAAAAGCAAAGACTCAAATCATACAAGACGCTCCAAGCAAAACACATATCATGTGGTGAATAAAAATATAGCCTCAAGTAAAGTTACCGATAGACGAAGATGAAAGAGGGGATGCCTTCCGGGGCATCCCCAAGCTTAGGCTTTTGGTTGTCCTTGAATTTTACCTTGGGGTGCCTTGGGCATCCCCAAGCTTAGGCTCTTGCCACTCCTTATTCCAAAATCCATCAAATCTTTACCCAAAAACTTGAAAACTTCACAACACAAAACTTAACAGAAAATCTCGTGAGCTCCGTTAGTATAAGAAAACAAACCACCACTTTGAGTTACTGTAATGAACTCATTATTTATTTGTATTTATCTTTAAGATCTAGGTATTACCCTCTTTGGTATTTATCCTTTTAATGGAGTTATGCTCGGATCCGGGAGGTTCCTTACGTTTCCCTTCATGCTCAGAGATTTTTAGATCTAGAGCACCCAACCGCTTATTGCGAAGAGCGATCAACGTATTCAAACGGTGAAGGTTCCCGCCAACATTTTTAAGAGGTTCAATAGATTTTTGCAATTTGCATAATTTCTCTAAAACTTGGGTTCCTTCTTGAGTAAGATGTAGTCACTTTTGTGGGGGTAGTACTCCCACTATTCCCTCTATAATCTCATAAGCAATACTGGGATCAATTTCAATAAAATTCCCTTTAGCGGCAAAATTCAAGAGTTGTATATGGGATATGGTTAGCCCAACATAAAAATTACGATGTAAAATCTTGAAATCTCCCTCTATAGTGCAACTACGATAGGATTCTATCATCCTATCACTACTGTAGGATGCTGCTAACGCGACACTACGATCAGAGACCCTTCGACGAAACTATGTGCGATGCCATAATCACAAACGGTGGTGTAAAAAACCATAAAAAGGTGCAAAACGATTGCGATGGAGGATGCATCAAACATGGTTCAGATTTTAGTTGCGTGTGCGATTCAGGCCACACGGTTAACCCGTTCGAACTGTTTGCGATGAGGCAGAACAACAGAAACGGGCAGCCATATCAATGTGTGTGCGATATACGGCATACAGTTCGCTTCGATGAACCGTTTGCTATTAGGGAGTGCAACATAAACGGTTAGCCAGATCAAGGTGTGTGTGATATAGGGCATACGATTCACTCGGATGAACTGTTTTCGATTAGAGAACGCAACAGAAACGGGTCAACTTAACAAGATGTGTGTGATACGTGGCAAACAGCCGACTCGGATGAACTATTTGCGATGAGAAATTACAACACAGACGGTTAATACAGTTAGTTCGTGTGCGATTCTGTGTGTACAAAAAACTTTGAAAAATGCAAACTAGTTGCTTGCGGTGGCTAGGAGTATCGCACACGATGCGTCTACGAGTACTCGTGTGCGATGATTAGTAAGTTACACATACGTTTCCTTATGTCAACACTTGTGTGATAAATAACACATGGCACCGGATACGGTATTCGGGTTGTGTGTGTGCTCCACTTAGTCTTCCTGCGCTCCAGCGAATGCTTCCCACGCTCCACATGGATGAATTGTAAAATCCACGCCTATTCCCTCACCGGTTTCCCGCCACCAGCTAACGGCTTGCTACATATAACCCAGGCGGCAACGCACCGCTGCGACACTCTGTGAAGATCTAGTCCTCACCCATCTACCATTAGTTATTCCAAGCATGCCAGGCAATGACCAAAGCTTCAACGTCGACGCCTACCTGCGTCACATCTTCGGTGAGGAGAACGAGCCGGAGCAGGTCGGGGAGCAAGAGCTTGATTGGCCGGTGCAGGCACCATGGCCCATCGACAGTGATATCGGCGTCATAGTCCTTGGGAGCACAATCGACATATTGCAGAGGAGGTGTGATGAGCAGTTGGCCATCCACCGTGCAAAAGATGCAGAGCTACTCGGCGGCATGATCGACGACCCACCCGAAGAGCCGCCGTCACCAGTGCTCATCGAGAGCCTGATGCCCCGCAAGGAATGGGCAGAGGACCTCTGCGATTCAGTCAAGATAAAGGCAGCCTACGGCTTCATCATTGCCCGCGGCGGCCGTGTCAACCTCGATCCCGATGATGTGGTGGCCAAGCTCGAGCGCGTCCTTGGCGGAGTTGACGTCCCCGACGAAGTAGAACATCGCCAATGTGATATCTTGAGGATGCAGGTGATCGACGGAATTTGCTACAAGGCCAAAGACATGGAAATGGAGCGGTTCCGCGGAGTTGTCATGCGCACGATTGCACGCTGTCAAGCTCTTCTGGAAGAGGCCCAGCAGCCCCAAGAGCCTCCCAGCGCTAGCAGCTCCGTAGACGGAGTTGGGTCGGACACTCGGAGTAAGGGTGCAATGCTGATCATGGAGTCCGAGAAGACCATCGTTGGAAGGCCGCCAGCTCAGCCTTTTAGCTTATATTTTATTATAATTGTATGCATATGTAGGTCGTGAGTGTTCTGGGCCTTGCCGCATTTGGCATTTTAAATTATCCTGAATATGAAAGACAATTATTAAGAATTATTAACAATTGCCATTGTAACTTTGCCTCAACGGCGAGCAGAGGGCGCGCAGGGACGCTAGAGCGGAGCACGCCGTGGCCGCCTTAACAGCGAGCAACCACGTGGTCAACCTTCTGCCATCAATAAATTTTGACCTTGTTTCTCGTCACATTGCAGATTACAACGCAATAAGTAATTGCAAATCTGTTCACACCTATCAAACTAATATGTGTTCACACTTAGCACCGGGCTATAAAAACTACCCACTCGAAAATTACTTCACAGTTCCTCTCCTCATCACCCACAAAACTGGTTTTCTCTGTCAAGTCGTTCCGCCATGACCGGTAGGAGGAGTTTAGGGTGGACATATAACTAGGCAGCAAAGACCAAGGTCACGGAAGCACTCGAGAGGTCCCGCCGCGAAGCCGCAGCTGCAGCAGAGATGTCCGGGCGCGCCGCGGAGCCCTCGAACGAGCTCTCACGGGCACGTGAGGGCTCTCACAAGCGCATTCGCGACGTGGGCCATTGCGACGAGCCGGGATTCCTGAAGTCCTTCACCGGCGACGACGACATTCTCGCTGGCGCCACTATGCAGCAGGAGTTGGTCGACGGCTTGATGAAGCTGCTCAAGATCAGTGATGCCCCGGTTGACAAGGCGACCGACCTCGTCGATCAACTCATGGATGACAATGCAAAGCTCTTCAAGTTGGTTGCCGAGAAGGAGGAGGAGGCCGCCGGCTGGAAGATGCTGCATGAGCAGAGCAGTGCCTTGGAGATGACACTGAAAGCGGTCGTCGAGGAACTGATGGGTGGCTTGAGGAAGCTCCGGATCGAGCGCGAGCAGGAGGTGGAGGAATCTGTGGCTTCTTTCAAGCAAAGTCGTGAGGAATTGAAGAAGGAGCTGGAGGATTTTGCTGCCCGGCGATCCATCGACGAGTAGAGACAGTAGCGAGCCAGATCGTTGTCTGCAATCTCCTTCTTCTCTTGCCCCCGTGTCTTCCGGGCTTTGTCGGATGTGGCACTTTAAATTATCCGAAATATGTAAGACAATTATTATGTGCGCCATTGTAAATTTGTCATCGTATTATCCGTTGCCATTTTATTTGTGGTCGTATTATATGTTGCCCTATGTGGCAATTTAAATTAGGGCGGAATACTAGTTGAAAACACGAACAAAGCAAATGCTGCCATGGGATCACAAGCAAACACCCTCCATCCAGGTGCTTTAATTAACCCATTAATGGAGAAGTTGTGAGCGAGGCAGGCGGCGGCTAGTGCATGGAGGTCAAAGAGCTAGCTTCCCGGTGAGCATGGGCGGCCTTGCTGCTCGCACGTGTCCGGTCGAGTCTGCGAGGTGGACAGGATGCACGCGTCCCGTCGAGCCTGCGCGGCGGACTCCTCGCACGCATCCCGTCGAACCTGCACGGCGGACTTCTCGTGCTCGTCCCGTCTAATCAAACAGCTGCACGCACGCCACCGAGTATGGTTAAATTTCGACACGGTAAATATAATACAACCGTTTGCGATATTAACGTGTCGGCTTTTTGTTTCAAAAAGGACTTCGTTGGCTACTAATGTGTGCGCCTCTTCTCAAACTGGATGATTTTTTTACCACGGCATATATGTGCCATGTCATGAAACCATGCCAAGTTTCATGTTTTTTGGGTGACTTTTTATTTACTGGGATTTAAAAACCGAGATCCTCATTGTTTCAGGATGACGACGATTTTGTAATTCATTCTCATTCCTTAAACGAGACCTAAACATGCACCCAATGACACATGTATGATTTCCCACCCATTTTGCTTCACTGGAGCATGTGGTTGTAGTTCAAATTTGAATTATGGACTACATTAAATGCATAGAAAACTTAGTAATTAGTAATATATATACAATGGCCAAACGAACCCTGAACAGTTTCAAATTTCAGCCCGACACTCCTGTTATTTTATGTTGCCTGTAGAAAACAAAGTTCAAGGCGAGAAGAGGCATCGATTATCCTTTCGCCCATAAGAGGGGCATGTTTCCCTACCGGAACCACGAGGGTTGTGACAGGCTCCGGTTTGTAAAAGGCTTGTAATATAGCTTCGCCCAAATTGGACAATTATATATACCATGTAGTGACACCATGCCAAGTTTCATGATTTCCTGGTGAGTTTTGGATTTACAGACATTTAAAAACCGAGATTCGCAATGTTTGTGGCCAGGCCAGGACGGCGAGACGGTTGAATTCGTTCCCATCCGTTCCATGGGACCTAAACATGCACCCCAAGGAAACATGTACGTTTTTTCTAGCCATTTTGGTGCACTGGAGCATGTATTTGTAGTTCGGATTTGAATGATGGACATTAAATGCCTAGAAAACTCAATTAATGAATAAAAAAGGTCAAACGAACCCTGAATAACTTCAAGGTTCAGCGCGAATCTCCAGTTGTTCTGTGTCGCGTGTAGAAGAAAATACGAGGCTAAAAGAGGGAGTGATTATTGTTTGGCTCACAAGGGGACACGTTTCCCTATTGAAACCACGAGGGTTCTTGCGACAGGCTTTGGTTTGTAAGAGGTTTGTAATAAAGCTTGACCCAAATTGGCAATGTTTTTACCACGACATACATGTGCCATGACATGACACCTTGCCACCTTTGATGACTTTCTGGTGAGTTTAGGATTTATGGGGACTTAAAAACCGAGATTCGAAATGTTTGAGGAAGAGCCAGGACACCGGTACAGTTGTAATTCGTTCCCATTCCTGGCATGAGACCTAAACATGCACCCAAGGACACATGTATAATTTTTCTAGCCATTTTGGTGAACTGGAGCATGTATTTGTAGTTCAGATTTGAATTATGGACATTAAATGCCTGGGAAACTCAATTAGTGTATAAAAAGGCCAAACAAACCCTGAATAAGTTTAAATTTTAGCACGGATATCCTGTGATTCCATGTTTCCCGTGGAAGAAAATACAAGGCGAAAACAGGCAGTGATTACGTTTCGACCACAAGGGGAACACGTTTCCCTATCAAAACCACGAGGCTTCTTTGAGAGAAGCTCCAATTTTTGTAAGAGGTTTGTAATAAAGCTTGGCCCAAATTGGACAATGTTTTTACCACGACATATATGTGCCATGACGTGACACCATGCCACCTTTGATGACTTTCTGGTGAGTTTAGGATTTATGGGGACTTAAAAACCGAGATTTGAAATGTTTGAGTATGAGCCATGACACCAGTACGGTTGTAATTCATTCCCATTCCTGGCATGGGACCTAAACATGCACCCAAGGACACATGTATAATTTTTCTAGCCATTTTGGTGAAATGGAGCATGTATTTGTAGTTCAGATTTGAATTATGGACATTAAATGCCTAGGAAACTCAATTAGTGTATAAAAAGGCCAAACGAACCCTGAATAAGTTTAAATTTCAGCACGGATATCCTGTCGTTCCATGTTGCCCGTAGAAGAAAATACAAGGTGAAAAGAGGCAGTGATAACGTTTCGCCCACAAGGGGGACACGTTTCCCTATCGAAACCATGAGGCTTCTTTGAGAGAAGCTCCGGTTTGTAAGAGGCTTGTAATAAAACTTGCGCCACAATGGACGAAAAACAATTCCTGGACATATAAGTGCGATGTCGTGACACCATGGCAGGTTTCACGATTTTCAGCTTACTTTTGGATTTGCGGGGTGATAACCCACAAGTATAGGGGATCGCAACAGTTTTCGAGGGTAGAGTATTCAACCCAAATTTATTGATTCGACACAAGGGGAGCCAAAGAATATTCTCAAGTATTAGCAGCTGAGTTGTCAATTCAACCACACCTGGATAACTTAATATCTACAGCAAAGTGTTTAGTAGCAAAGTAGTATGGAAGTAACGGTAACAGTGGCAAAAGTAACGATAGCAGTTTTGTAGTAATTGTAACAGTGGCAATGGAAAAGCAACTAAGCAAAGAGCAATATGGGAAAAGCTCGTAGGCATTGGATCGGTGATGGAGAATTATGCCGGATGCGATCATTCATGTAACAGTTATAACATAGGGTGACACAGAACTAGCTCCAGTTCATCAATGTAATGTAGGCATGTATTCCGAATATAGTCATACGCGCTTATGGAAAAGAACTTGCATGACATCTTTTGTCCTACCCTCCCGTGGCAGCGGGGTCCTATTGGAAACTAAGGGATATTAAGGCCTCCTTTTAATAGAGTACCGGACCAAAGCATTAACACATAGTGAATACATGAACTCCTCAAACTATGGTCATCATCGGGAGTGGTCCCGATTATTGTCACTTTGGGGTTGCCGGATCATAACACATAGTAGGTGACTAATGACTTGCAAGATAGGATCAAGAACTCACATATATTCATGAAAACATAATAGGTTCAAATCTGAAATCATGGCACTCGGGGCCTAGTGACAAGCATTAAGCATAGCAAAGTCATAGCAACATCAATCTCAGAACATAGTGGATACTAGGGATCAAACCCTAACAAAACTAACTCGATTACATGATAAATCTCATCCAACCCATCACCATCCAGCAAGCCTACGATGGAATTACTCACGCACGGCGGTTGCCTCATGAAATTGGTGATGGAGGATGGTTGATGATGACGACGGCGACGGATTCCCCTCTCCGGAGCCCCGAACGGACTCTAGATCAGCCCTCCTGAGAGAGATTAGGGCTTGGTGGCGGCTCCGTATCATAAAACGCGAGGAATCTTTCTCTCTGATTTTTTTTCTCCCCGAACGTGAATATATAGAGTTGGAGTTGAGGTCGGTGGAGCACCAGGGGGCCCACGAGGCAGGGGGCGCGCCTAGGGGGGCAAGCGCGCCCCCACCCTCGTGGACAGGGTGTGGGCCCCCTGGCCTTGATTCTTTCGCCAGTATTTTTTAATATTTCTAAAAATAATCTCCATGAAGTTTCAGGTTATTCCAAGAACTTCTGTTTCTGCACAAAAATAACACCATGACAATTCTGCTGAAAACAGCGTCAGTCCGGGTTAGTTCCATTCAAATCATGCAAGTTAGAGTCCAAAACAAGGGCAAAAGTGTTTGGAAAAGTAGATACGATGGAGACGTATCAACTCCCCCAAGCTTAAACCTTTGCTTGTCCTCAAGCAATTCCGTTGATAAATTGAAAGTGAGAAATAAAAACTTTTACAAACTCTGTTTGCTCTTGTTGTTGTAAATATGTAAAGCCAGCATTCAAGTTTTCAGCAAAGATTATGACTAACCATATTCACAATAACACTTAGGTCTCATGTTTACTCATATCAATGGCATAATCAACTAGCGAGCAAGAATAGCAAATCTCGGATGACAACACTTTCTCAAAACAATCATAATATGATATAACAAGATGGTATCCCGCTAGCCCTTTCTAAGACCGCAAAACATAAATGCAGAGCACCTCTGAAGATCAAGGACTGACTAAACATTGTAATTCATGGTAAAAGAGATCTAGTCATAGTCATACTCAATATAAATTAATAGTGATGGATGCAAATGACAGCAATGCTCTCCAACTGGTGCTTTTCAATAAGAGGATGACGACTCAACATAAAAGTAAATAGATAGGCACTTCGCAGAGGGAAGCAGGGATTTGTAGAGGTGCCAGAGCTCGATTTTGAAATAGAGATAAATAATATTTTGAGTGGTATACTTTCATTGTCAACATAACAACCAAGAGATCTCGATATCTTCCATGCTACACACATTATAGGCGGTTCCCAAACAGAATGGTAAAGTTTATACTCCCCGTCCACCAACAAGCATCAATCCATGGCTTGCTCGAAACAGCGAGTGCCTCCGACTAACAACAGTCCCGGGGGAGTTTTGTTTGCAATTATTTTGATTTGATTTGCTTAGAGCATGGGACTGGGCATCCCGGTGACCAGCCATTTTCTCGTGAATGAGGAGCGGAGTCCACTCCTCTTGAGAATAACTCGCCTAACATGGAAGATACAGACAGCCCTAGTTGATACATGAGCTATTCGAGCATACAAAACATAATTTCATTTGAAGGTTTAGAGTTTGGCACATACAAATTTACTTGAAACGGCAGGTAGATACCGCATATGTAGGAAGGTATGGTGGACACATATGGAATAACTTTGGGGTTTAAGGGATTGGATGCACAAGTAGTATTCCCGCTTAGTACAAGTGAAGGCTAGCAAAAGACTGGGAAGCGACCAGCTAGAGAGCGACAATAGTCATGAACATGCATTAAAATTAATAAACATTGAGTGCAAGCATGAGTAGGATATAATCCACTATGAACATAAATATCGTGGAGGCTATGTTGATTTTGTTTCAACTACATGCGTGAACATGTGCCAAGTCAAGCCACTTGAATCATTCAAAGGAGGATACCACCCTACTATACCACATCACAATCATTTTAATAGCATGTTGGCACGCAAGATAAACCATTATAAACTCCTAGCTAATTAAGCATGGCATAAGCAACTATAATCTCTAATTGTCATTGCAAACATGTTTATTCATAATAAGCTGAATCAGGAACGATGAACTAATCATATTTACAAAAACAAGAGAGGCCGAGTTCATACCAGCTTCTCTCATCTCAGTCATTTCATCATATATCGTCATAATTGCCTTTCACTTGCACGACCGAACGATGTGAATAATAATAATAGTGCATGTGCATTGGACTAAGCTGGAATCTGCAAGCATTCAATAAATAGGAGAAGACAAGGCAATATGGGCTCTTGGTTAAATCAACAATAATGCATATAAGAGCCACTTCACATTTTCATTATGGCCTTCTCCTCTCGACCCCCAAAGAACAAGAAAAGAAATAAAACTATTTACACGGGAAAGCTCCCAACAAGCAAAAGAAAAACAAGAAATCTTTTTGGGTTTTCTTTTTAATTACTACTACGGGCATGAAAAGTAAACTAGCTAAAAGCTACAACTAATTTTTTTGGTTTTTCTAAGGTTTTTCAAACACACAAGAAGAAAGCATAAAAAGGAAAATAAACTAGCATGGATATTACAATGAAAAAGTATGAGCACCGGCAACTAGCATGAGTGTGAATATGAATGTAATGTCGGTGAGAAACACGTACTCCCCCAAGCTTAGGCTTTTGGCCTAAGTTGGTCTATTGCCACGGCTGGCCTGGCGGATATCCAAAGTTATAACTGGGGTCGTACTGAGAAGCAGCGGCTATTGCATGGTGGGCTGCAGCTTGGAGGTGAGCTGCCCTCGTCCTCCTCTCGTACTCGTTTGCCCCCTGGTTATGACATATCTCCCCTTTGCCTGAAAGTCAAAGAGAGTAGGAGCAGGGAGAACAATATTAACAGCGTGATGCCTGTCAAAGATTAGTCGGTACTGGAGAGGCGGTTCATTCCTCTCAACAAAGTGATGATGAACCATGGCATTAAAATCCAGATAAGCAGGAGGCAATTCCATATCATAATCACGAATAGGTATCTCAAGATAATTAGCTAAACGGGTTGCATAAATTCCACCAAAGAAATCTCCATTAATACTATTATTATGCAACCTACGCACCACAATGGCTCCCAAATTATAATGTTTGTCTCCTAATATAGCACTCCTGAGAACACTGAGATCAGGAACACACATGTGACATGCCTCATCCTTACCATTTATGCATCGGCCTATAAAGAGAGCAAAATAATGTATAGCAGGAAAATGAATGCTCCCTATGGTAGCTTGTGTTATTTCTCTAGATTCCCCCACTGTGATACTAGCAAGAAAATCTCTAAACTCAGATTTGCGAGGTTCACTAGGACTCCCTCGCTGCGGGAGTTTACAAGCGGTAGTAAAATCCTCTAGGTCCATGGTATAGGCTTTATCGTAAAGATCAAACAAGACCGTGTGAGAGTTGCGTGACGATGAAAATTTAAATCTTCTCACAAAGGAATCAGTAAGGTAATAGTGTTGGAGGCACTTATCTGACATGAAGCCCTCCAAATCAGCGTTACGCACATATGCCTCAAATTCCTCCTTAATCCCTGCTCGGACCATGAAGTTTTCTGACAGCCATTCACAAGGCCACACTTGAGCTTCTCTTGGTGGTTCAAGGTCCAGCTCACGCATCACGGGCCTGGGTCCTTTCTTCCTTGAAGAACCACCTTAGTACATTTTCCTAAACATCTTTCTTCCTCTGAAAAATTTCTGAAATTTTTAGTAACTTCAAATAAAAGTGAACCAAACTCAACAAAATAGATAGCAACTACTCCCACAAGTGCCTAGAGACTATATCATGCATTAGAACTACTTGGGACCAAATAAATTTGACATGCAAGCTCAAGAACAAGGTCACCTAGGCAGCAAAAATTTGCAATGAATAAAGCACTAAAACAAAAACTAATTGGACCATTGGAGGAGTCACATACCGAAGAACAATCCCCCAAAGCTGTTTTGTGAGTGAAGCTTTGAGCAAGGAGATCGAAAATGTCAACAAGATGAGCTAGAACTCGTGCTTGAGCTGGTTGATGATTTTTTTGGGAGGAAGAAGGAGTGTGTGGTGGCTGGAATAAGTGGAGGGGAGCCACCATGGGCCCATGAGGCAGGGGGGCGTGCCCTGGACCCTCGTGGCCAGGTGCCAGCTCCCCCTGATGTGTTCTCTGTGCCAGATATTCTTAAATATTCCAGAAAAATCATATTTCAATTTGAGGGCATTTGGAGAACTATTATTTTCGGGGTATTTTTTTATTGCACGGATAATTCAGAAAACTGACAGAAAATAATATTTTTGCTTTATTTAATCTAAATAACAGAAAGTAGAAGGAGGGTACAGAAGGTTGTGCTTTCTAACTTCATCCATCTCATGCTCATCAAAAGGAATCCACTAACAAGGTTGATCAGGTCTTGTTAATAAACTCATTCCGAATTGCATGAAACCGAAGAATTTTCGAATAGCACTAGGTTACCTCAACAGGGATATGCACATCCCCAATAATAAGAATACCATATTTCTTCTTGACAGTAGGTAGAGGAAATTCAAAACCTCCAAAAATAATCGATGGAATTTTTCCAATAGAGTTGATACTGTGAACTTGCGGTTGTTTCCTTGGAAAGTGTACCGTATGCTCATTACCATTGACATGAAAAGTGACATTGCCTTTGTTGCAATCAATAACAGCCCCTGCAGTATTCAAAAAGGGTCTTCCAAGAATAATAGACATACTATCATCCTCCGGAATATCAAGAATAACAAAGTCTGTTAAAATAGTAACGTTCGCAACCACAACAGGCACATCCTCACAAACACCGACAAGTATAGCAGTTGATTTATCAGCCATTTGCAAAGATATTTTAGTAGGTGTCAACTTATTCAAATCAAGTCTACGATATAAAGAGAGAGGCATAACACTAACACTGGCTCCAAGATCACATAAAGCAGTTCTAACATAGTTTCTTTTAATGGAGCATGGTATAGTTGGTACTCCTAGATCTCCTAGTTTCTTAGGTATTCCACCCTTAAAAGTATAATTAGCAAGCATGGTGGAAATTTCAGCTTTCAGTATCTTTCTCTTATTAGTAACAATTTCTTTCATGTACTTAGCATAAGGATTCATTTTGAGCATATCAGTTAATCGCATACGCAAGAAGATAGGTCTAATCATTTCAGCAAAGCGCTCACAATCCTCATCATCCTTTTTCTTGGATGGTTTGGGAGGAAATGGCATGGGTTTCTGAACCCATGGCTCTCTTTCTTTACCGTGCTTCCTAGCAACAATGTCTCTCTTATCATAACGTTGATTCTTTGATTGTGGGTTATCAAGATCAATAGCAGGTTCAATCTCTACATCATGATCATTGCTAGGTTGAGCATCATCATTAATTTTATCACTAGGTTCATGTTCATTACCAGATTGTGTTTCAGCATCAGAAATAGAAATATCATTGGGATTCTCAGGTGTTTCAACAACCGGTTTACTAGCAGCATGCAAAGTCCTATCATTTTTCTTTTTCTTCTTAGAAGAGCTAGGTGCATCAACATTATTTCTCTGAGAATCTTGCTCAATTCTCTTAGGGTGGCCCTCAGGATACAAAGGTTCCTGAGTCATTTTACCCCCTCTAGTTGCAACTCTAACAACAAAGTCATTATTCTTACTATTTAATTCATTGAGCAAGTCAATTTGAGCTTTAAGTGCTTGTTCAACTTGAGTGGTAACCATAGAAGCATGTTTACTAATGAGTTTAAGTTCACCTTTAACTCTATACATATAATCACTCAAGTATTCAATCATATATGCATTGTGTTGCAATTGTCTACCAACGTAAGCATTAAAATTTTCTTGGTTAACAATAAAATTATCAAACTCATCTAAACATTGGCTAGCAGACTTATAGCGAGGAATATCACCTTCATCAAATCTATAGAGAGAATTTACCTTTACTACCTGTGTCGGGTTATCAAGACCATGTGTTTCTTCAACAGGCGGTAAATTAAGACCATGTATTTCTTCAACAGGAGGTAAATTCTTAACATCTTCAGCTTTAATACCCTTTTCTTTCATAGATTTCTTTGCCTCTTGCATATCTTCAGGACTGAGAAATAGAACACCCATTTTCTTCGGAGTTGGCTTAGGAGTTGGTTCAGGAAGTGTCCATTTGTTTTCATTTGTCAACATATTATTCAATAGAATTTCAGCTTCATCAGTTGTTCTTTCCCTGAAAACACAACCAGCACAACTATCCAGGTGGTCTCTGGAAGCATCGGTTAGTCCATTATAAAAGATATCAAGTATTTCATTTTTCTTGAGAGGATGATCAGGCAAAGCATTAAGTAGTTGGAGAAGCCTCCCCCAAGCTTGTGGGAGACTCTCTTCTTCAATTTGCACAAAATTATATATATCCCTTAAAGCAGCTTGTTTCTTATGAGCAGGGAAATATTTAGCAGAGAAGTAATAAATCATATCCTGGGGACTACGCACACAACCATGATCAAGAGAGTTAAACCATGTCTTAGCATCACCCTCCAATGAGAACGGAAATAGTTTAAGGATATAATAGTAGCGAGTTTTCTCATCATTAGTGAATAGGGTAGCTATATCATTTAACTTAGTAAGATGTGCCACACCAGTTTCAGATTCATAGCCATAGAAAGGATCAGATTCAACCAAAGTAATTATATCAGGATCGACAGAGAATTCATAATCCTTATCAGTAACAAAGATAGGTGAAGTAGCAAAAGCAGGGTCATATTTCATTCTAGCATTTAGAGATTTTTATTTCAACTTAGCTAATAATTTCTTAAGATCACTCCTATCATTCCAAGCAAGAAAGTCTTTAGCAGTTTCTTCATCCATAACATAATCCTCAGGCACAACAAGCAATTCATATTTAGGGGGAGAATCTTCATCATCACTTTCATCAATATTATCAGTTTCAATAATTTCATTCTCTCTAGCCCTAGCAAGTTGTTCATCCAGAAATTGACCTAGTGGCACAGTAGTATCAAGCATAGAAGTAGTTTCATCATAAGTATCATGCATAGCAGAAGTGGCATTATCAATAACATGCGACATATCAGAATTAATAGCAGAAGCAGGTTTAGGTGTCGCAAGCTTACTCAAAACAGAAGGTGAATCAAGTGTAGAGCTAGATGGCAGTTCCTTACCTCCCCTCGTAGTTGAGGCATAAACTTTGGTTTTCTCATCCTTCAAGTTCCTCATAGTGACCAGCAGATATAAATCCCAAGTGACTCAAAGAATAGAGCTATGATCCCCGGCAACGGCGCCAGAAAATAGTCTTGATAACCTACAAGTATAGGGGATCGCAACAGTTTTCGAGGGTAGAGTATTCAACCCAAATTTATTGAGTCGACACAAGGGGAGCCAAAGAATATTCTCAAGTATTAGCAGCTGAGTTGTCAATTCAACCACACCTGGATAACTTAATATCTGCAGCAAAGTGTTTAGTAGCAAAGTAGTATGGAAGTAACGGTAACAGTGGCAAAAGTAACGATAGCAGTTTTGTAGTAATTGTAACAGTGGCAATGTCGGGTGGTAGGTGCGACATATGCCAACGGGTGGCTTATCATTGTGGGTGCCAATAAGACGTCGCCGGTGCCTGGAAACGGGATGAGGCGAAGACATGCACGCCGGCGGATCTTACCCAGGTTCGGGGCTCTCCGAGGAGATAACACCCCTAGTCCTGCTCTGCGGGGTCTCCGCATGATCACTAGATCAGGAAAAGTAGCTACAATCGCTCCTAGAGCTGTTGGGTTCAAGGGAGAAGAAGAACAATGCTAGCTCTTGCTTCTCTCTCTTTATGGTGTGTGTGCTATGCTTAGAAGCTAACCCTTTGCATGGGTGCCCCGGGGGGTTTATATAGGCCTACCCCCCGGGGGTACAATTGTAATCCGGCCGGGCACTGGTCACAGCCGTCAGTGTCTATGCTCGCCGGCTTCTCTGCCAGCTGTTGGGGCCGCCGACTGGTGGGTCCCGCCGGCTGCCGGCCTCTTGGTCGACAGGCCGGCCCCACCGCCTAGGGTCTTG
The DNA here is from genome assembly GCF_018294505.1 of Triticum aestivum. Lineage (NCBI taxonomy): Eukaryota > Viridiplantae > Streptophyta > Magnoliopsida > Poales > Poaceae > Triticum > Triticum aestivum. Next base: position 51,979,751 of record NC_057799.1, on the reverse strand, counting down.
TCGGCGGCTGCTTACTGTTTCCTCGCCCCTGATGACGAGGGCTTCGTTGAGGTAAGCGTGGCTACAGTGGGCCGCCTCGAGGGCTCTCACTGTTGCCTTACCTCGTCTTGTCTCCTTAATGTGGCACATGCTTTGAGGGAGGGGGTAGCCGACTTCCGGGAGCCGGCTACACCCTTGGCCGACTGGGGGAGGCCGGGCCGCCTCCGCGCCTCTCTCTGGCTGAAGGGGCCCGCCGCCCATGGGCCGTACTGGCGTCTGCCGTGGGTGACGTCAAGGCTAGCATGGCTACAGTGCCGAGCCGGACGGGGGATGGCTGTCCCGTATGGCGTCCTGTGGCCATGCCTGCCTCGGGCTTCGGGGGTAGTGGGCCGCACTGTGGCCACACCCGTCTTGTCACCGTTATGTGGCGTAGCTTTGGTGGTTGCGGTCTTGGCCGGCTTCGGGGAAGTCGGCATCCTTTACGGCCGGCTTCCTGGAGTCGGCCACCCCGTGGTTATCTTGGGGGGGGGGGTGGTTGCTGAAGCTGGGCCGCCTTCCATGAGTCGGCTTCAGAGGTAGCCGTCCAGGGAAGGTGGTCCGATGCTTGGAGCGCTTGAAGGCCCAAAGGCCTGATAATTTTTTGGAAGACCCAGGGGCAGTCGGTTAGGCTACCCGTGGCTATTTACTCCGACAGTAGTCCCCGAAGCTGATTGGGCTTCGAAGTTGGGTAGGAGTTGAGAAGCTCGATCAGCTTCCTATCTTGACAAGTCGGCAGCTGGGAGCCGGCTTTGGTTAGGCGCGCCGCCTTGGTCGAAAACCCCGGAGTCGGAGGGCGGGAGCTTGCCAGTGCATGCACCGGGCCGCGGGCCGGCCACTTGCCGTCTGCGAACCACGTGGCCTCTCTCGGCCAGAAAGCCTGCTTAGCCCACGCGCGCGACGGGATGTCGCCGCAGGGCGGGGGCCCGCCACACCCACGCCCGGGCCCAGGCGCGGATTCTCTGCAGCCCGAAACCGCCCGCACGTCTCCTTGCGGCAGTTTTGGCACGCCTTTAGGGCGTAATAATCGCGAGGCGTGGGGGGGAGCGGATGCAGTTAATCCCACGTCTCACCCCACGTCCGGCCTCCCCGGCTTCACCTCGCGAAGCTATAAGTAGGGGGAGAGGGGGAGCGGCAGGCTCTCGCACGCTCCTCCTCCTTCCACCATCTTCTTTCTCTTGCCGTTTCTTGCAACAGTGCCTTCCGCCGCGCTCTTCCACTACTCGTTCCTCCGCCGCCGCGCTCGTTTTCACCATGCCTCCCGCCACGGAGCAATATGGCGGGGATTGGGACGGCTCCAACGTCCACGAAGATCACATCGAATTCCTCCGCAAGGCGCGGCGGCTGCCCAGCGCGGACAAGGTGGAGGTCCATCTCGCGCCGGCGAAGGAGCTTACGCCGGAGCCGCGGGAGGGCAAGCGGGTGGTCTTCCGCTCGCATTTCTTGCGCGGAATCGGCCTGCCTGTGAGCGCCTTCTTCCGCTCTTGGCTCGAGTTCTACCAGCTCCAGCCGCACCACCTCACCCCGAACGCGGTGGTGCTGTTGTCCGCCTTCGTCACCCTGTGTGAAGGCTACCTCGGCGTCCTCCCCACCCTCGAGCTCTGGGGGGAGTTCTTCCAGTCCAAGCTGGGCACGCGCTCGCGGGGCGTGCCGGCTCAGACTGGCGCCTTTATCGCGGGGCGGAGGGTGGCTGCCGACAACCCCTTCCCCATCATCACGCTGATCCAGTCGGCGAAGCTGTGGCAAAAGTCGTATTTCTACGTCAGGAGCATCGCCCCGCAGGGCGACTACATCAACCTGCCGGCTTACGTAGCCGGCCCACCGGAGGGCAGGCGGCCCCAGTGGTCCTACCGGGCCGTGACTCTGACCCGGCTGGATCCGCAGCCGTCGCCCGAGTGCGAGCGATGACCCAGTCGGAGGGCCTGACGGGGCCCGACCTGCTGGCCGCCTTCGTCACGCGCCGGGTACTTCCGCTCCAGAGCCACCCTCATCTGATCTGTCAGATGAGCGGCCAGCTCGATCCGAGCCGGATGTGCACCATGGACATGCCGCGCGCGGAGGTTGCCTATATGGTGAACTACCTCGCGAACTGCAAACTCTCCGAAGAGTGGCAGTTCGGCAAGGAGCCATATAGCCGAGCCAATCCGCCGCCCACGGTATGTTCTCCTTGCCTCTTCTTTTTCTCTTAGCTTTGTCGCCGAGTTCCTTTGGCGGACTTTGACTAGTCGGCTTGTCTTCGACAGAGTCCACTTCTTCGGCCCGCAAGCGGGTCGGATGCGGAGCGCCGGTTCGTCCCCGACCGGACGCAGCATGACCTGGAGGACCCCGACTTGGGGGTGGCCGCTATGGACGACAACACCGAGCCGGGGGGTGGCCAAGCCGGCGGCGAAGCAGGCGGCTCCGGGCATGGAGTCACCTTCGACGACTGGCCGGACGACGATGAGGCCGAAGTCGTCCCGCGCCGCCGGCCGGCATCTGGACGCGGCGCGGGTTCCTCCGCTGCACCGCCTGCTCGGGGCGGTGGGCAAAAGCGTTGCGCCGCCCAGGGTTTGTTCGGCAGCCGGACGAAGAAGCCCAGGGGCGGGGCGGCGGCGACCAGGCGGGAGGAGGCGGCCGCGAAGGCGGCTCGCTTCCGCAAGACGGTGAAGCAACCGCAGACGGTGTCGGCGTAAGTTCGAACTCTTTTGTATACTCCTTTTTTCTTTCTTTTCTCTGGTGGTTCCTGAACCCTTGTCTTTTTCTCCAAACAACCAGAGCTCCATTTTCGCTTGAGCGGGCGGCTGCCGCCTCCGTCGTCGAGTCGCTGAGGGGGTCTGGGAGCATCACTCGTCGCGTGGACCCCTGTGCCGACCTTCAGGAGGCGACAGAACGGAACGCGCGGGAAGCGCGGGAGGAGAGGGAGGCGGAGGCACGGAAGGCGGCTGCCGCCCAGGCGGCGCAGGAGGAGGAGGCGGTGAATGCGCGCGCCGATGCCGTAGCCAAGGCCCAGGCGGAGGCTGCAGCTGCGGCGGCGGCGGAGGGGGCCTTGTTGGTCACCCACTGCGCGTCGCAGCGCTTGGGGCCCCGGAGCCCTCGCCAGAAGGAGCCAGTGGCGATCAGCCAGGGCTGGAGAGGGACGACGACGTCGTCGTCCTGGAGAGGGCGCCGGTGCCAACCCCGCCGACTGGGGCGGCTCAAGGCGGCCAGCCTGATCTGCCGCCTGCGCAGTCGTCGGGGGGCGAGCCGGCCGCGAGGACTGAGCTGGCGGTCCGGATGCCGCCGAGCCGGCGCGCGGGGAAGGCTGCGTCAGAGCCACAGAAGGCCGTGTCGGAGCCGCAGCCGGCCGCGGGCTCCAGCTCGTCGGCCCAGGATGTGGAGGCGGCCAGCGCTACCTCAGGGTGGACACTGGGCGGAGGGACGGCCGTGATGAACGTGGCTGCGCAGGACGTCCGGACCCGGCTCCAGGCCCAGGCTACGGCGCTGAGGTAGTATACCGACGAGTTTCTTGCGACGCGGGCGGCCATCCGGGTTAGTCTTTTTATCTTGCTTCTTCTTGATCTTGATTTCTTCCGTGGGGGCGCGTCAGCGCACCCACTGGGTGTAGTCCCCGAGTTCCGAGTCGGCTGCTGAGCAGGCGGCTTGGAACTTCTTAGTGGATTTGGCTTTGCTATTCTTGTTCTTACTTCGATCTTTTGTCTATCTTGCAGGACTACCACAATCTTCGTGCGGCCGCCTTCAACTCCCAGGCTCGGGAGCTGACCCAGAAGACCGCTGACCTTACTGAGAGCCGGGGTAAGTGCTTTGTTCTTTATCTCACGTGGGGGCGCGTCAGCGCACCCACTGGGTGTAGTCCCCGAGATTCGGGCCGACTGCTGAGCAGTCGGGTCGGATCTTCCTTGACGACTTCCTCTTACTGTTGTTTCTTTTTCTGCCGCCTCTGCAGCGGCCAACGCCGGTCTGAGGGCACAGCTGGGAGAGTCTCAGACCGCCCTTCATGCCAAGGATGCCGAGCTCGCCACCTTGGTGCAGGAACGCGACCGCCTGGCCAAGAAGTTGGCCGACCAGGAGGAAGGCCACAAGGCGGCTCTGAAGGCGGTGCAGGACCGCGAAGCCGCCCTCCAGGCGGAGTACGAGACGGAAGCGGCTGGCTGGGCTGAAGCGAGGCAAGCTCTGATCTCTGGCTATGGTCAGATCGAAGATTTGGTTGACGGTAAGCCGCCTACTTCTTCATCCTTTCTTGCCGTCTGCCGCTTTTGGCTCGTTTTCTGACTTGGTGTTCTTCTCTTCTTTTCTTCTTCTTTCTTGCACAGAGTATTTCCCTGGCTATTCTACCGCCGCCAACCAGGTCATCGAGGCCCGCCGCCAGGCGCGGAGGCAGGCTGGCTTCGAGATTTCGCCAACCGCCGGCCGTTCACTGGAGGAGCAGCTCTTGGCGATCCAGGCCCGCATCCAGCCGGCTCACCGACTGCTCCGCCGGCTTCACCGTGCTGGGGTGCAAGCATTGGCCACCCTCTGGCCCGGCCAAGTGGTTCCTCGCACCCCCAGTCGAACTGCCGACTGGCTGGAGGTGGCAGTCGGCCGCTTCGAAGCCTGGAAGGCCTCGGCGGCTCGGTCCGGCGCCAGGCGGGCGCTGGAGTTCGTCAAGGCCTGGTATCCCCGGCCTGAGCCTGGATCAGCTGGCTACCTGGCGGTAGCAAGCCAACACGGAGCTGGAGCCGGCGCGGCCGGCTATCATCCGGCGGGCTTCGGCGATCACCGACTACACCGACACCAGCATCTTCGCCCCCGAGGTAGATGACAACGGTGTCGCCCAGCCGGAGGAGTGGTTCGGGCTGAACCCGTCAGACGGTGAAGACTCGGCGGAGGAGATCGACTCCAGCGACGAGGGCGAAGAGGAGGAGGAGGAGGGTGAATACGCTGAGCCGGCTGGTGAAGCAGCCGACCAGCATCAGCCTGACCGCGCCTCCAGCACCACGTCACGCGCGAGTGCGTCGCCTGCCACCGGTGGTGACCAAGCCCAGACCCGCTAGGCGGCCACTCCTTCAGCCGGCGAGGCCGTCTCCACCGACCAGCTCGGCTTCCGCGCCGCGCCCTAGTCTGCCATCTTTTGTTTTCCTGTCTTGTTACTTTTGGAACAATACTCTATTAAGTCTGCACAATTCCACCCACTGGGGGTGTATTCGAACCATGTTGATTGCCGGCCTGTTTGGGGCCTTTATATGTATATATAACTTATGCATGCATTTGGCTTTTCCTCGTACTTTGCTTTTTATCCTTCTGCTGTTTCCTTTGCCGCCCTCCCTTGGTTGCCGCCTCCCTAGTCAGACAGTTGCTCTGCAATCTGTAGCTGGAGGAGTGCTTGGCCAATTGGGGGGGGGAGTACTCTAGCTTTGCTGGACTAAAGCTAAGTGTTTAGGAAGCCGGCCAGCAGGCTGTTCTGACAGCCGGCAAGCGTGGTTGGAGGCCATCTTTTTGCTATATAAGTTCGTTGGTCCTTAGCCGTTTTTCGTGTGGGCATCCTTTCTGCCTTGCCTCTTGCTAGTCGGACAGTTGGTTCTTCGAGCTGCGACTTTCAGTAAGAGAGGACTCGGGAGTCGGCACACTACTTGTCTGACTTCAGGTAGAACTTTTAATATAGCTCAAGGCGGCCAGTCCTCGGGCCGACTAGTCGAACCCGGTGCCCAACAAGAAATCAAACGTAATAATACATTCATGGATATGACACTTGTCATTCATAGATAAACAGAGGCAGTCCCCGAGTACTGTTCGGGGGGCCTGTTGGTTTGTACTTCATACAAAAGGGTAGCATGATACATACGGCTTTCAACTGTAAAATCGTCTCAGGAGGTTTGCGTTCCATGGTCGCTCCGACTCCTTGCCGGAGTCGTCTCTCTTGCGTGCTCTTGGTTTTTGCGCGTCGATCAGGTAGTAGGAGTCGTTGCCTAGTGCCTTGCTGATGACGAAGGGGCCTTCCCAAGGGGCTGAGAGCTTGTGCTGGCCGGCTGTTCGTTGGATCAGCCGGAGCACAAGGTCGCCCTCTTGGAAGGATCTTGGCTTGACCTTGCGGTTGTAGTAGCGGCGCAGCCCTTGCTGGTAGATGGCGGACCGGCTGAGTGCTAACAGCCGGCCTTCTTCCAATAGGTCGACGTCGTCTTCTCTTGCTTCCTTGGCCTCCTCCTCCGTGTACATGGTGATCCGAGGCGAGTCGAACTCGATGTCTGTTGGGATGACAGCCTCGGCACCATACACGAGGAAAAATGGAGTAAAGCCGGTTGACTTGTTGGGTGTAGTGCGTAGACTCCAAAGGACAGCCGGCAGCTCATCGAGCCAGCAGCCGGCCGATCGCTCCAGTGGTACAACCAGTCGGGGCTTGATGCCGGAGAGGATGAGTCCATTTTCTCGCTCGACCTGGCCGTTTGACTGCGGGTGGGCAACAGACGCTAAGTCCAGTCGGATGCCCTGCGTCGCGCAGAAACGTGCCAGTGCTCCTTTGGCGAAGTTCGTGCCGTTGTCGGTGATGATGCTGTGCGGCACACCGTACCGAGTAGTGATGTCAGTGATGAATGTCACGGCAGTCGGCCCGTTCAGCTTCTTGATCGGCTTTGCTTCGATCCACTTTGTGAACTTGTCCACAGCGACAAGTAGATGCGTCAAGCCGCCGCGGTCTGTCTTGAAAGGGCCTACCATGTCCAGTCCCTAGACGGCAAAAGGCCAAGTGAGGGGAATGGTCTTGAGTGCAGAAGCCGGCAGGTGTTGTTTGGAACTAAAAACTTGGCATCCTCTGCAGCTCTTGACTATCTCTTTAGCATCTTCCAAGGCAGTCGGCCAAAAGAAACCATGGCGGAAAGCCTTCGCCACAAGTGATCTTGAGGCTGCGTGGTGGCCGCACTCGCCTTGGTGGATATCTTTGAGGATTGCCACTCCTTTTTCTGGCTCGACACAACGCTGGAAGACTCCAGTGACGCTGCGCTTCACAAGCTCTCTATTGATTATTGCATATGCTGTGGCTCGTCGTTGCACTAGTCTTGCTGAGATCTCATCAGCCGGCAGCTCTCTGCTGACTAGGAACTTGAGGATGGGTTGGGCCCATGATGGAGCTGTGACTTCTTCTTCTGTTAGCGTAGCCACCATGACTCGGGCGGGTGGGTTGGGTGGCGTGGAATTGGAGTCGGCCACCGCTTCTTGTGTCGTTGCAGTCCCCGGGCCGGGTTCTGAAGTCCCCGTGCTGCCTGCGGGGTTCCTCCAGTCGGATCCGGCTGCATCTGGCGCAGGCGGTACGAAGATAGAGTCCGACTCTGGAGACGGCTTGATGGACGGCTTGAGGAGGCGCTGGAGGGACGCCTGTCGGTATGGCTTGTCGGGTGGAGCCGATCCGTGCTAGGGAATCTGCTTGGTCGTTGTCGGCCCTTGGCATGTGAAGGAACTGGCACCCTTCGAAATATCCGCTGATCTGTTGGACAAGGAATCGGTAGCTTGCCATGTTCGCGTCTTTGGCGTCCCAGTCACCAGATGACTGCTGGACCACTAAGTCTGAGTCGCCATAACACAGGATCCGGCGTATGCCAAGTTCTTTGGCTAGCCGGAGCCCATGTACGAGCGCCTCATACTCGGCCATGTTGTTGGAGGCGGCGAAGTGGATCTGCAGCGTGTACTTGAGCTTGTCGCCTTTGGGAGAGGTGAGGACGATGCCGGCTCCCAAGCCGGTGCGCATCTTGGACCCGTCAAAGTGCATCCGCCAATGGGTAGAGTCGGGAGCCGGCGGTAGGTACTGGGTCTCGGCCCAGTCGACGAGGAAGTCGGCCAGTGCTTGGGACTTGATGGCGGTGCGGGGTTGGTAGAAGATCGTGTAGGGCGCCAGCGCAATGGCCCATTTAGCCACCCGGCCGGATGCATCCCGGCTGCCTATGATCTCGGCGAGCGGGGCGGTACACACGACCGTGATGGGGTGCTGTTGGAAGTAGGGCTTCAGTTTCTTGGCGGCGAAGTATACCCCATAGCACATCTTCTGGTAGTGCGGGTAGTTCTGCTTTGAGCTGGATAGCACTTCGCTTAGGTAGTACACCGGCCTCTGGACTAGCTGGGCTCGGACTTCTTCCGAGCGCTGGACCACAACAACAGTACTGACTACTCGGCTAGTCGCAGCAATGTAGAGGAGCATGGGCTCCTTTTCAGTCGACGCTGCCAGGACAGGCGGAGTGGTCAGCATTTTCTTCAACTCATGGAAGGCTTGGTCGGCTTGGCCGTTCCACTCGAAGTGAGTGGACTTCTTCATGAGTCGGTACAGGGGGAGAGCCTTCTCTCCTAGTCGGCTGATAAAACGATTCAGGGAGGCCAAGCAGCCGGTGAATTTCTGCACATCTCGCAGTTTGGTGGGAATCTCCATCCTCTCGATGGCCTTGATCTTGACGGGGTTGCACTCGATGCCGCGTTCGGAGACCAGGAAGCCTAGCAGCTGGCCGGATGGCACTCCGAACACGCACTTCTCGGGGTTGAGCTTGATTTGGAATCGGCGCAAGTTGGCGAATGTTGCTTTCAGGTCATCCCGCAAGGTGCCGCGCTTCTCTGTCTTCACCACAATGTCGTCTACATAGACGTGGGCATTTCTGCCGAGTTGTTTCAAGAGGCATTTCTGCATGCAACGCTGAAAAGTGGCACCGGCGTTCCTCAAGCCGAATGTCATAGTCAGGTAGCAGAAAGCTCCAAAGGGTGTGATGAAGGCAGTCTTCAGGCGGTCAGCTGGGTCCAACTTGATCTGATGGTACCCTGAGTAGGCATCCAAAAAACTCAACAGCTCGCATCCGGCTGTGGAGTCTATCACTTGGTCAATCCGTGGCAGAGCAAACGGATCCTTTGGGCAGGCCTTGTTCAAGCTGGTGTAGTCTATACACATACGCCACTTGTTATTCTTCTTCAGAACTGGATTGGCAAGCCACTCTGGAAAGAGCACTTCCAGGATAAAGCCAGCGGCAAGGAGCCGGGCTATCTCTTCTCCCACGATTCTTCGCTTCTCTTCTGACAGTCAGCGGAGGGGTTGCTTGACCGGCTTCGCGTCGGCGCGGACATGTAATTTGTGCTCGGCGAAATCCTTCGGGACACCCGGCATGTCCTTTGGGGACCATGCAAAAATGTCTCAATTCTCACGGAGGAAGTCGACGAGCTCGCCTTCCTATTTACTGTCCAAGTTCGCCCCAATGACAGCGAACCTCTCCGGGTTCTCCGGGTCCAGAGGTATCTTCTTCGTCTCTTTGGCAGGCTGGAAGGAGCCCTGCGCATCACAATCTTTGGGGTTGGGGGACAGGGCCGGCTGCTTGCCGGCCATGGCCACAACCCGCTGCAGCATCTTCTTCTCCTCTGCCACCACGAGGGACTCGGCCAGCCGGCTGCTGGCCATGGCACACTCGATGGACTTCTTGTAGTCGCCGGCTACCGTGATGATCCCCTTCGAGCTCGGCATCTTCATCTTCAGGTAGGCGTAGTGGGGCACAGCCATGAACTTGGCCAGAGCAGGTCGGCCAAGCAGAGCATGATAGGGGCTCTCCAAATCCACTACCTCGAACCAGATTGCTTCTCGGCAAAAATGATCTTTGTCTCCGAAGAGAACATCCATTTTAATCTTGCCGATTGGGGAGCAAGACAAGCCGGGGACGATACCATGGAAGACGGTGCGGCTCGGCATAAGCTGCTTCGCTTTGATGTTCAGCTTCTCCATGGTATCGCGGTACAGTATGTTGATACTGCTTCCGCCATCTATCAGGACGCGGGAAAACCGGGCAGCTCGCCTCTCCGTCGCGAGGGTGACATCCAAGACCATTCCATAGGAGCCAGGAGAAGGCATCACCTCTGGCTGGTCGGCTTGGCTCCAGCTGATTGGCTTCTCTGACCAGTGCATGAACTCGGGGGCGCTAGAGGCGACTGCATTAACTTCTTGATGCTGTCGGCGCCGACTGCGCTTGTCGTCAGCTTGACTGGTGAAGACGACGTAGGCGGCGTGCTCTTCAGGGAATTCGTCTTGGATGGCGCCGACTGCCGGCCGAGCCGCCGACTGCTGGGGGGCTGGAGGCTTCGGACCGGGAGGCGGAGGCGGCAACATCCCCTCGCCCTTGGTGATTCGCGTGAGCCAGTGGCATTTTCGGGTCGTGTGGTTAGACGGCTTCGCGCCACTGTGGAACTTGCAGGGGGCGTCAAGGGCCTGCTTGTAAGAGAAAGCCGGCTGCCAAGCCGGCCTGCCGCCCATCTTCTTGGGAGCGGGCCGTTCTTCGGGCTGCTCATCTTCAATGGTGGCCACCTGCCGACTGGTGGAAGTCGGCATGGGGGCCTTGCGCTTGTGATCGTTCCGGTAGGGGCGCCGATTAGGGTCGCCAGCCGGCGTCTTGGGAGCCGGAGCAATCACCTTCCCCGAGGCGTCTACTCGAAGCTCGGTCTTCATCGAGGAGTCGGCCGTGGCGTACTTGTCCGCGATGACCAGCAACTCGTCGAGGGTAGCCGGCTCGTCGTAGAGGAGTCGGTGCTTGAGGAGGGTGCCCTCTCGGCACCCGGCGGTGAAATACTCGATGGCCTGAACCTCGTGCACCCCCTCGCAGGAGTTGCGGAGCTCGGCCCACCGCGTGAGGTAGTCGCGGGTCGACTCGTTGGGCCCTTGGACGCAGAGGGAGAGCTGGCGAGGCTTGGGAGGCTGCTTATAGGTGCTGGTGAAGTTGCGGACGAAGACTTCCGTGAAGTCCAGCCAACTGTTGATGCTGTAGGGCTTGAGGCTGTTGAGCCATGTGCGCGCCGTGCCTTGCAGCATGAGGGGGACGTACTTCACGGCGACGCGCCGATTGCCGTTGGCTATGCTGACGGCCGTGGAGTAGTCGATGAGCCAATCTTCCGGCTTCACTGAGCCGTTGTACTTGGGCGTGTCTCTAGGGAGCGAGAACCCTTTGGGGAAGGGCTCGTCACGGATGCGGGGGCCAAAACATGGCGGGCCGACATCGTCCTCTTCTTCTAACGCCAAGGACCGAGCAAGGCGGTCAATCCGGTGGCGGGCGTCGTTCTCGCCGACTCCTTCTCGGCGGCCGAGTCGGTCGCCAAGAGTCGGGTGCGTGATAGACGGCGGGGTGAGACGTCTTTCTCTTTGAGGCGGGGGAGGAGGCAGATTTCCTTGGTGCTCCACCGCTCGCGGGCGGCCTTCCGCGTCGCGCTCGATGGTGATGCGAGTCCGGCTTCGGCTAGCAGCCGGCTCCTTGTCTTTCTTCTGGCGGGCGCCGCTCGCAGTCGGCGAGCGGGACGTCGCGGCGTGCTCCTGGCGCGGGGGATGACTATCAGCACGGGCGCTGGCTTCGTGCCGTTCTGCAGCCGCGTCGATCAGCTGCTGGATCCGTCTTGTCATGTAGGGGAGCTCATCGGCTCCCAGGCCATTGAGCTCTTCTGCGGCCGCCTGAGCGGCTCGCAGATTCTCGAGCGGGGTGGCGTAGACGGGCCGATCTGCCCCCAGCATGCTAGCGACGGCCGCGCCGCGCTTCTGGATGAAGCCGGCTCGGCTCGGGCCGCTAGGCGGCGGCGTACCGAAGGCGGCGCGGTCGACTTCGCGCTGGTGGGCCTCGGTGAGGCGTCTCATGGAGGCTATCTTCTGGCCTTCCGCGATGAGGGCGAGGCGGCGTGCCTCCAGGGTCTCGGCGTCGGCATCGGCCGGGATGGGGACGGAGAGGTCGTGCATCGCCGCTTGCAGGGCGTCGTGGGCGTTCTCGCCCGAGTTGGCGACGTGGCTGATGACCAACACTTCGGTGACAGCACTGCTGCCGCTGTCAGCTCGAGGGAGAGGATCGTCGAAGACCACCACGTCGGAGGGGTAAGCGTCGAGCGATGCCGTGCCGGAGTCGACGAGCATCGGGTCGATGGAGCCGACCGACTCCACATCTGCAGCAGGCTCGCTAGAGACGTGAAGCTGGTCGAGGAGGCTGACAAGGTGGCTCTCGGGATAGTCCGTGCCTGCGTCGGACGCAGGCTCGTCAGAGATGCGAGTCTCGCCGAGCAGATAGGCGAGGCAGCTCGCTGCGCAGGAGTCGTCGACGCCTAGCAGCGCGTCGAGGCAAATGCCATCGGGCGCAGCAGGCTGGCTGCGCTCGCGGGGGAGGAAGAGGGTTCCCGTCCAGAACAGGTCTCCGGACGACGGTGCACCTGGCCCCACGGTGGGTGCCAAATGTCGGGTGGTAGGTGCGACATATGCCAACGGGTGGCTTATCATTGTGGGTGCCAATAAGACGTCGCCGGTGCCTGGAAACGGGATGAGGCGAAGACATGCACGCCGGCGGATCTTACCCAGGTTCGGGGCTCTCCGAGGAGATAACACCCCTAGTCCTGCTCTGCGGGGTCTCCGCATGATCACTAGATCAGGAAAAGTAGCTACAATCGCTCCTAGAGCTGTTGGGTTCAAGGGAGAAGAAGAAGAAGGCTAGCTCTTGCTTCTCTCTCTCTCTATGGTGTGTGTGCTATGCTCAGAAGCTAACCCTTTGCATGGGTGCCCCGGGGGGTTTATATAGGCCTACCCCCCGGGGGTACAATTGTAATCCGGCCGGGCACTGGTCCCAGCCGTCAGTGTCTATGCTCGCCGGCTTCTCCGCCGGTTGTTGGGGCCCACCGACTGGTGGGTCCCGCCGGCTGCCGGCCTCTTGGCCGACAGGCCGGCCCCACCGCCTAGGGTCTTGTCGGCGACTGCTTACTGTTGCCTCGCCCCTGATGACGAGGGCTTCGTTGAGGTAAGCGTGGCTACAGTGGGCCGCCTCGAGGGCTCTCACTGTTGCCTTACCTCGTCTTGTCTCCTTAATGTGGCACATGCTTCGAGGGAGGGGGTAGCCGACTTCCGGGAGCCGGCTACGCCCTTGGCCGACTGGGGGAGGCCGGGCCGCCTCCGCGCCTCTCTCTGGCTGAAGGGGCCCGCCGCCCGTGGGCCGTACTGGCGTCTGCCGTGGGTGACGTCGAGGCTAGCATGGCTACAGAGCCGAGCCGGACGGGGGATGGCCGTCCCGTACGGCGTCCTGTGGCCATGCCTGCCTCGGGCTTCGGGGGTAGTGGGCCGCACTGTGGCCACACCCGTCTTGTCACTGTTATGTGGCGTAGCTTTGGTGGTTGCGGTCTTGGCCGGCTTCGGGGAAGTCGGCATCCTTTACGGCCGGCTTCCTGGAGTCGGCCACCCCGTGGTTATCCTGGGGGGTGGTTGCTGAGGCTGGGCCGCCTTCCGTGAGTCGGCTTCAGAGGTAGCCGGCCAGGGAAGGTGGTCCGATGCTTGGAGCGCTTGAAGGCCCACAGGCCTGATAATTTTTTGGAAGAGCCAGGGGCAGTCGGTTAGGCTACCCGTGGCTATTTACTCCGACAGGCAACGGAAAAGCAACTAAGCAAAGAGCAATATGTGAAAAGCTCATAGGCATTGGATTGGTGATGGAGAATTATGCCAGAGGCGATCATTCATGTAACAGTTATAATATAGGGTGACACAGAACTAGCTCCAGTTCATCAATGTAATGTAGGCATGTATTCCGCATATAGTCATACGTGTTTATGGAAAAGAACTTGCATGACATCTTTTGTCCTACCCTCCCGTGGCAGCGGGGTCCTATTGGAAACTAAGGGATATTAAGGCCTCCTTTTAATAGAGTACCGGACCAAAGCATTAACACATAGTGAATACATGAACTCCTCAAACTATGGTCATCACCGGGAGTGGTCCCGATTATTGTCACTTCGGGGTTGCCGGATCACAACACATAGTAGGTGACTAATGACTTGCAAGATAGGATCAAGAACTCACATATATTCACGAAAACATAATAGGTTCAGATCTGAAATCATGGCACTCGGGCCCTAGTGACAAGCATTAGGCATAGCAAAGTCATAGCAACATCAATCTCAGAACATAGTGGATACTAGGGATCAAACCCTAACAAAACTAACTCGATTACATGATAAATCTCATCCAACCCATCACCGTCCAGCAAGCCTACGATGGAATTACTCACGCACGGCGGTGAGCTTCATGAAATTGGTGATGGAGGATGGTTGATGATGACGATGGCGACGGATTCCCCTCTCCGGAGCCCCGAACGGACTCCAGATCAGCCCTCCCGAGAGAGATTAGGGCTTGGCGGCGGCTCCGTATTGTAAAACGCGTTGAATCTTTCTCTCTAATTTTTTTCTCCCTGAACGTGAATATATAGAGTTGGAGTTGAGGTCGGTGGAGCACCACGGGGCCGACGAGGCAGGGGGCGCGCCCAGGGGGGCAGGCGCGCCCCCACCCTCATGGACAGGGTGTGGGCCCCTGGCCTTGATTCTTTCGCCAATATTTTTTATTATTTCCAAAAATAATCTCCATGAAGTTTTAGGTCATTCCGAGAACTTTTGTTTCTGCACAAAAATAACACCATGGCAATTGTGCTGAAAACAGCGTCAGTCCGGGTTAGTTCAATTCAAATCATGCAAGTTAGAGTCCAAAACAAGGGCAAAAGTGTTTGGAAAAGTAGATACGACGGAGACGTATCACGGGGATTTAAAAACCGAGATTCTTCTCACGAAATGTTTTCAAATAGCATACGGTTCACTCACGAAAGCCGATATTCAATGAAAACTTCGTGGAAACCATATTTTAAAGTTTCATAAAAATCTGAAAAAAATGTGGCATGTTAAGAAGGTGATGTTTTATTGCGACACAAAATTTCAAGTTGAAAAACATTACGAGATGTGAGCTATGAAAAAGAAAAATTCCGCCCTGAACAGTGACATTACTATTCGGCACTATTCAACACTGATTTTGTTTTTTTCATAGCTCACATCTCTTAATGTGTTTCAAATTGAAATTTTGTGTGCCAACAAAACATCATCCTCTTAACATCCCGCATTTTTTTGAATTTTTTTTAAACTTCAAAACATCTTTTTCTCGTGGTTTTCACCGGTTTCCACTGAATGTTGGTTTCCCTATGATATCCCCCCCCTCGCTGCGCGCGTGATACGTCTCCAACGTATCTATAATTTTTGATTGCTCCATGCTATATTATCTTCTGTTTTGGACATTATTGGGCTTTATTATTCACTTTTATATTATTCTTGGGACTAACCTATTAACCGGAGGCCCAACCCAGAATTGTTGTTTTTTTGCCCATTTCAGAGTTCGCAGAAAAAATATCAAACGGAGTCCAAACGGAATGAAACCTTCGGGAACGTGTTTTTCGGAACAAACATGATCCAGAGGACCTGGACCGTACGTCAAGAAACTACCAGGAAGCCACGAGGTAGGGGAGCGCGCCTACCCCCTGGGCGTGCCCTCCACCCTCGTGGGCCCCACGTTGCTCCACCGACGTACTCCTTCCTCCTATATATACCTACGTACCCCCAAATGATCAGATACGGAGCCAAAAACCTAATTCCACCGCCGCAACGTTCTGTACCCATGAGATCCCATCTTGGGGCCTGTTCCGGAGCTCCGCCGGAGGGGGCATCAATCACGGAGGGCTTCTACATCAACACCATAGCCTCTCCGATGAAGTGTGAGTAGTTTACCCCAGACCCCTTCGGGTCCATAGTTATTAGCTAGATGGCTTCTTCTCTCTTTTTGGATCTCAATACAATGTTCTCCACTACAAAAAAAAAGACACATCCGTGACATTTTGGGCCGAACGAAAAAAAATTCTGTCATACATATGACACTTCTATGACGATAATTGTGACAAAACCCGGTATCATCATAGATGTGGTGGGCTCCTACTTCTATGACAAAAAATCATGACAGAAAATGGGCTTTTCGTCCTGGGCGGGCCGGAGACGCAGCTGCATGACATTCTTTGGGCCGTCCATGACGGAAAAACCGTGGTAGAAGCGAGGGCGAGGAAAATTTCGGGGAGTTCCCGGTTACGGCGGGAGGTCGGGGGCCGAGCGATGCGTGTTTCTCTCGTACATGTACGCGCGTGTGTGCGAGGCATTGGCTCTAACTGAACCTGAGCGAGGCGTTGGGCTCTAACTGAACCCGAGCGATTGCACTGCAGGCTACGCATTACTGAACCCGAGCGATCGATCGATGGCTGTTAACTGAACCCGGTCGAGCGATTCCTTCGCTACTGCTGCTAACTGAAGCCGATCGATGCTGCC